>NW_026067935.1:6431247-6495937 GCF_014885135.2 Alexandromys fortis
CATGGTAACTCACAACTGTCTGTAAGTCCAGTTCTAGGGGATTCAGCACCCTTACATAGACATACATATAGGCAAAACACCAAGTCACATAAAATAAAAGTAAATATTAAAAAAAGATTACATTTGAAAAATAAGGCATAGATTTATTTTTAGTAAGGCATAGATTATTATTTTTTTTAATATTTATTTATTATGTATACAATATTCTGTCTGTGTGTTTGCCTGCAGGCCAGAAGAGGGCACCAGACCCCATTACAGATGGTTGTGAGCCACCATGTGGTTGCTGGGAATTGAACTCAGGACCTTTGGAAGAATAGGCAGTGCTCTTAACCTCTGAGCCATCTTTCTAGCCCCATAAGGCATAGATTATTAAAAACAAGATTTTGACAGATTTTTCCAGATTGTAGATTACATTAAAAAAGATACTTACCTTTGCCTTTGTAATATTGCACTGAATATGTATTTTGCATTATTTAAACTGGCCTATAAATTTTACATTAAAATAATTAAAAAACAAAAGTTGATGGACAGTGGTGGCACTTGCTTTTAATCCCAGTACTCGGGAGGCAGAGGAAGGCAGAATTCTGTGAGTTCTAGGCCAGCCTGGGCTACAGAGCTAGTTCCAGAACAGGCACCAAAGCTACAGAGAAATCCTGTCTCGAAAAACCAAAAATAAAACCAAAAATCAAACATATTTTTTTTTTTTTCAGGCTTGGTGCCTATCCTATAATCCCATAATTTAGGAAGCTAAGGTAGGGGGATTGCTGCGAGTTTGAGCCCAAACTGGGTTGCATAGTGGGTTTCAGGCAAGCTTGGGCTACAGAGTGAGACCTTGTCTAAAAAAGGGAATGTTTCTCACTAGAGCATTTTTCTTGTGGCGTCTTAGGTTGAAATTATGTTCAGTGCACATTCTTTATAATTTCCTAGGCCAGGTGGTTGCAGCTGTTCAGTGTGGTTGAGCGACAGTGCCAGGAGCAGATTGTTGCCCAGCAGGAGCAGTTTCACAGGAAGATCCAGGTGAGTTACCTCAGACATTGATGCTTTGCATTTGTGAGATTGCAGACAAAATAGTTCATGCATTAATTTTGTTTTTAAAGATACGACACCACATTTAGAGTAATAGCATGGACTTTTCTTAACATTAAAAAATGTTGGCCGGGCGATGGTGGCGCACGCCTTTAATCCCAGCACTTGGGAGGCAGAGGCAGGCAGACCTCTGTGAGTTCAAGGCCAGCCTGGTCTACAAGAGCTAGTTCCGGGACAGGCACCAAAGCTACAGAGAAACCCTGTCTCGAAAAACCAAAAAAAACCCCCAAAAAACATTAAAAAATGTTTAATGTAAGCCGGGTGGCGGCGGCGCACGCCTTTTAATTCCAGCACTTGGGAGGCAGAGGCAGGCAGACCTCTGTGAGTTCAAGGCCAGCCTGGTTACAAGAAATAGTTCCAGGACAGGCTCCAAAATTACAGAGAAACCCTGTCTTGAAAAACAAAACAACAACAACAACAAAAAAATTGTTGAAAGTACTTCTTCTCTACCCTTTTTGCTCTCAGCACATACAGGAGGAGATTAGGAAGTTGGTGAAACTGCAGCTCAGCACTGCTTCCTGGCCTTCCTGGAGCAGCGGCTCTGTCAGTGAACAACAGGTGCCCTCAGAAAACCAAATGGGCTGCTTATCTGAAAACAGCGAAAGAAATGAGTCTGTTACCAGTTACCCAGAGTCTAAGGAACCCGAGACACAGCCAGAATTGTCCACATCCCACCTAGACTGCAATGTGGATAGCAGCTCAGTGAGCAGTGGCTACGGCACCTTCTGCATCCTGGAGATGAACACGCACAAGGCTAAGGAGCCCCCAGAGCCCATGGAGCCTGAGGAGGCTTCCAAGGGGCAGCACACAGCCCCTGCGGTGCAGGCACATGCCCCTGTAGGTGGCACAGCAGCCATGAACTTTTTTGCACAGACCCCTGAAGAGCTTTGTGCTCCTCTAAAGGAAGATGTTTCTACTTTTCCTGGTGAATTTGAACATAATTTTCTTAGTGAAAACAAGATTTCAGAAGTGTACAGTGGAAAAGCAAATAGGTAAGTAGAATTTTTCAATAATTTAAAGCGGCTTTTGCTTGTTTATTAATGACATTTAGAATATAGTAAATAATACTTTTTTTATTTGTTCCGCAGTAGAATGAAATATGTTTGGACACAAATCAGCTTTACCATTAAAATCTGACTCTTACATTGGAGCTGCATGTGGAGAACTGAAATAAGCAGATCCAGTGTATAGTGACCCCGACTTTCCCATGTTCAGTGCTTAAGACTGATAAATGTGGGGCTGGAGAGTGCTTGGCAGTTAAGAGCTCTGGAGGCTCTTTTACAGGACCTGAGTTCTGTTCCCAGCACAAACATGGTGGCTAACAATTGTAATTGCAGTAACAATTGTAATACTCTCTCTCTTGGCCCCCTAGGATACTTTACAGTGTAGTGTGGTGCATTTACATAGCATAATTGTAACACACCCATAAACAAAATCAACTTTTAAAAAAGCCTGCCTTCCTTCCTTCCTTCCTTCCTTCCTTCCTTCCTTCCTTCTTTCTTTCTTTCTTTCTTTCGACAGGATTTCTCTGTGTAGCTTTGGAGCCTGTCCTCGAACTCACAGTGATTCGCCTGCCTCTTCCTCCTGAGTGCTAGGATTAAAGGCATGCATCACTACAGCCTGGCTAAAAAAGACTCTTAAATTTAGACTGGGTGTGGTGCATGCCTTTAATCCCAGTACTTGGGAGGCAGAGGCAGGAGGATCTCTGAGTTGGAGGCCAGCCTGGTCTACGTCCAGGACCGTCCTGAAAAGAAAAAAATAAAAACCAAAAATACTTCAAAGTCAAAAACAACAATACATCTTACGAAATTTTGTGGTTTCCCATAAGTTTTCAGTTTTACACATCTGAAATGTGTTTTAGAAGCTGGATATGGTGGTGCATGTCTTTAATCCTAGCAGAGGCAGGTCGATCTGAGTTCAAGACCAGCCTCGTTTATATAGCATGTTCCACGACAAGGGCTATATAATGGAGAGACTCTGTCTCAAGAAAGAAAGAAAAGAAAAAAAAAAAAAGAAAGAAAAGGAAGGGAAAGAAAAAGAATTAGGAGAATCAGGCAGGACCAGTGAGGTGGCCTTGGATAAAGGTGCTTGCCATGCAAGTTTAATGACCTGAACTCTACCCCCTTCACCCATGGTGGAAAGAGGTAATTGATTCCACAAACTTGTTCTCTGGCCTTTATGTGCCCACTGTGGCACACATACACCACGCAAATACACGGATAAATAAATACATCAACGAATGAATAAATAAAAATTTCGGAAAAATTTGCAGTTGCAGGGATGGTTGAGTGGTTTAAGAGTGCTTGCTGCTGTTCCAGAGAACCTGAGCTTCCAGCACACACACACGGTGGCTCACAGTGATCTGGAACTCCAAGGGTAGTATACTAATGTCCTCTTTTAGCCTCTTCAGGCACCAGACCTCTGCAGGCCTGTAGCAGTCACAAATAAACATAGGCAAAACATTCGTATCCATAAAAGTCTTTTTACTTTTTGGCTGGGCAGTACTGGTACACTCCTTTAATCCCAGCACTTGGGAGACAGAGGCAGGCAGATCTCTTGAGTTTGAGGCCATCATGGTCTACAGAGCAAGTTCCAGGATAGCCAGGGCTACAAAGAGAAACCCTGTATCAAAAAAAAAAAAAGAGACACTTTTTACTTTTTTATTTATGTGCATTGGTGTTTTGCTTGCAGGCATGTCTCTGTGAGGGCGTCAGATCACCTGGAGCTGGCATTACAGACAGTTTGAGCTGCCATGTGGGTGCTGGAAATTGAACCCTTTTCTCTTAACCTCTGAGCCATCTCCCCAGAAAAATAAATCTTTAAAATAAGAAAGTGTAGTATGAATTCTAGTTGGTCTTAATAATAAAAACCCAGAGTCAGATACAGGGGGTCAATGCTGAAGATCAGAGAAGCAAAGCAGCTAGCTACTGGAGAGTTTTTTTTTTTTTTTTTTTAAGATTTTATTTATTATGTATACAATACAGTGTGCTGCCTCCATGTATGACTGCAGGCCAGAAGAGGGCACTAGATGTCATTGTAGATGGTTGTGAGCCACCATGTGGTTGCTGGGAATTGAACTCAGGACCTCTGGAAGAACAGTCAGCGTCCTTAACCTCTGAGCCATCTCTCCAGCCCCCTGGCGAGTTCTTTTACCTCTCTCATTGCTCAGACCAAAGGAGCCATCCTGTCCTCAGATTGTCTCCTCAGACTTCATACTCAGACTGCAACTGTCTCTATCAAAACCTCAGACTGCACTAAGCTCCTGCCTCCTCCCCCTTACATTCCTCATTCTGTTCAGCCATATCACTCCTGTCTCCACCTCCCTCGTGTTGAGATTAAAAGTGTGTGATCCCAAGTCCTGGGATCATCTTTGTGTGAGCTCTGTTTCTCTTTTAGACAGATTCAATCTTCTGTAGCCCAGGGTGGCCTTGAACTAACAGAGATCTGTCTGCCTCTGTTTCCCTAATGTAGGTATTAAAAGCGTGTCCCACTACTCCCTGTCCTCTAGTGGTTTAGCTCTGCGCTCTGATCTTCAGACAGGCTTTATTTGTTAAAACACAAACAAAATATTACTACAAGAAATACAAGAAAGAGTTTTAGGAGAATCAGTAAAACATCTTTTTTTTTTTTTTTTTTTTTTTTAGTTTTTGTTTCTTTGAGATAGGGACTCTATATAACCCTAACTCTCCCAGAACATGCTGTATAGGCTAGTGTGGTCTCACACTTACAGAGAGCGAATCTTGAGTGCTAGAATCAAGGTGTGCACCATTGCACCTGCCCCTTTTTACTACTAGTAGAAAAGCAAAACACTGCCCACTGAAGCACTAGATACTGTGCTGACTAATGGCTTTTAAACTAATTTTGTTTTTCTCCTTTTAAGTAGTAAGTCTGTAACATCATGGGCACAAAAGCTGAAGCAGAACCAGCAAAAGCAAGCACATACAGAAGATGGCTACTCAAGACCTAAGCCAGGGAGCGAGTTAAACCAGAAGCCTCCAGTTGAAACAGTAGGTGATAAGTGGCTCCGATGGTCACACTGGGATTGCTGTGTTTTTACTCCTTTGTTTATTTACAAATCTTTTTTTGTCTGTCTGTCTTTCCTCTTTCTCTCTTTCTTTCTTTCTTTCTTTCTTTCTTTCTTTCTTTCTTTCTTTCTTTCTTTCTTTCTTTTTCTTTCGCTTTCTTCTTTTTGGAGACAAACCGAACCAAAGAAACAGACAAACAAAAACAGAAAACAAAAACAATCCTCCAAACCCCAGTTCATTAAAAAACCAAAAAAGCTTTGGCTGGGGGTGTAGCTCAGTGGTAGAATACTTGACTGGTGTGTGCACATGAGCCCTGGGTCTTTTCTCTAGCACGGCAAAGTTTACCCTCAAATAGTATATCTTGCCAGTACATTGCAACAAGTAGTACTGTACGTACCGAGCACTTTGAAATGCCTTTCTTAAAATTGTTGAAATTTGGACAATTCTGATTTTATAATCTGAGTTATAAATTGGTAATAGATTAATTTTTGTCTTGTGGTTGGGTTTGCTGTTTAACCCAGGCCGTCTCTTGCTCTTGCCTCCCAGCCTCCTGAGTAGCAGGACTGTGGTAGTACACCACCATGCTCTGCAAGATGAAGTGTTTACACTCTGACCCAGCGACTGTGCTTAGTAAAGGGTCATAGACACAAAGTTCCAGTGTATGTTGTTGCCATTATGGCCTAAATTGTAATGGGATAGATAGTACCACTTAGTGTCCTACATGGACGTTCCCAAATCAGGTCCTTGACAAGCTGAGAGGCTCAGTGCCATACGAACTATGTCCTGATTGTCCTGAGCGTAGGCTTGCTGTTATCCTAGGAAACATGTCATAAGTGTTCCCAAGTCTTCGTTTTTTTTTTTCTTTTTTTATTATCTGTTTACTCTTTTTTTTTTTTAAATATTTATTATGTATACAATATTCTTTCTACATGTATGCCTGAAGGCCAGAAGAGGGCACCAGACCTCATTACAAATGGTTGTGAGCCACCACGTGGTTGCTGGGAATTGAACTCAGGACCTCGGGAAGAACAGCCAGTGCTCTTAACCGCTGAGCCATCTCTCTAGCCCCTTTTTTGGTTTTTCGAAACAGGGTTTCTCTGTGGTTTTGGAGCCTGTCCTGGAACTAGCTCTTGTAGACCAGGCTGGTCTCGAACTCACAGAGATCCGCCTGCCTCCGCCTCCCAAGTGCTGGGATTAAAGGCATGCGCCACCACCGCCCGGCCCCCAGTCTTTTTTAAATTTTATTTTTTGAGTCTAGATCTCACTGTGTAGTCCTGTCTAGCTGGAACTCTCTATGTAGACCAGGCTGGCCTGGAACTCATAGTGACCCTATCTTTGGAGGTGTGGAGAGTGAGATGGCATTTCAGTGTTAAGTTTTATAAAACAGAAAAAAACTGTTATGTAGAAGAATGTTCTCACTTTATGCCAAACTACTACAAAAAATAGCAATTTTCTACCCTAATCTCCAAATAGTTTCAGTCTACCATTCATTCCAAAGAAATGACATCCCACTATTGATGACACAGTAGCTCACAATGAGAGCCCCACTCAGAGCACTAAAGGACCTTTCCAGAGTGCACTCCACAGAGGGTGATTTTGAGGTAGTACTGGCTGGTGATGTGGGCATGGCATGCCCGATGCATTTCTTTGTTGGAGAATTCTGGATTCACAGAAGTTGGACACTCTTTACTTGAGCTGTTCCCTGTGCCCAGTGTTTTCAGTTTCATTTCACAGTGGGAACTGCTGATCAGAATTCTCCTCTGATGGGGTTTTCCTCTTGCACAGTGCTGTTTTATTCTGGGAAAAAGCTACTTTGAAGTCCATCTTGACTTGGTGCATTGTGTGGCACAAGCATTTTCCAGGGCTAAATTGCTCTGTTTCTTTGGTCCTTTGTTTCCATTCATGAACTGAAGGACTTGGGTTTCTCTGATGGGCCCTTAGACTATGCTCCTGAGTAGGTCCTTGAGCTGGGCTCAGGCCAGCATCTTTGACTAAGAAGGCTTATATTTAGAAGGCCTTTGTTGAATCATGCTGTTACTTTATTTCAAGTGGGCCCTTTCTTGAGTGGATGGCCTTTTAAGGGTGGTGTGGGAGGGGAGGGATTTATTTGCCCAGAGGCTTGCAGCCAGCACCATTGTGTATAGCAGTATTTTAGTGCATGGTATGTGTTTGCTCCTGGCCTGAGGACTGAACCTCAGAAGCAGTGCGAGTTCTAAATATTTTACTTGGGAGTGCTTGACTTAGTCCCTGATAATCACTTTTCCAGACTGGAACAGTCAGGAGTTCTAAGAAACAATTGGTATCTTGATAAAAAGAGGTGGAATGGTACCTTGTACAGCAGACTTGTGATTAACTTGTTCCTTCTAATAAAGTATTGCCTGGGTTCTTTGATTTGTGGAGGATGAAGGAGGAGGAGCACCTAGTAAGGTATTGGTGAAGGTGTTGCTCGGTGTGGTGGCACACGCCTTTAATCCCAGCACTCAGGAGGCCGAGGCTAGCAGATAACTGAATTACTAGTTCCAAGACTGCCAGGGATACACAGAGAAACCTCGATACATTCAAAAAAACAAAAATAAATAAATTAAAAAAATAAAGAAAAGGAAGAAAGAAGAAAATGTCCTTGCTAAACATCTCTGTTTGAGACAGCTTTTCATTTCTTTGTAGTGGTAAGCATGAAACCTAGCAGAGGCTCTTTGTGTGCAGCCAGCATTCCACTGTGCTTGCCCATCCCCAGAAAATAGATTCCTGTGTGACAGACAGTATTAGAGGTACTATGATTCGTGTGTGTGTGTGTGTGTGTGTGTGTGTGTGTGTGTGAACACCTGTAGGCACCTATGGAGGCCGGAAGTTGTAGGTGGTTGTAAGCCATCTGATGTAAGTGAGGGCTGTGAACTCAGTCAGGGTCCTTTGCAAGAGAAGTACTTGCTCTTAACCCTTAGCTGCTGGGTCACCTCTTGAACGCCATGTTTTTTTGTTTTTAATCAGAAGGGGTAGTAAGCACTTTTATTCTTTGCTGAGAAGTAACAGGCCGAGAGCCTGGTGCCATATACCTGTAATCCTAGCACTTAGAGTATAGAAGGCAGGATGACCGTGAATCCACAGTCAGCCTGGACTGCATAGTGAACTCTAGGCCAGCCTGGGCTACATAGCAAGTCTCTGTCTCAAAAAAAAAACAAAACAAAACAAACAAACAAACAAACAAAAAAAAAAAAAACAACGGTTTGGGGCTGGAGAGATTGCTTAATGGTTAAGAGCATGGGCTGTTTTTTTCAGAGGATCTGGGTTCAGTTCCCAACACCCATATGGTAGCTCATAACTATCTGTAACTTTAGACTCAGATTACCTGATACTATCTTCTGATATCCATGGGCACCAAGCACACAAATAGTCCATGGGCATATAGGCAGGCATAATACCCAAATACATAATAATAATGATGATGATAAAAAGTTAAAACCCCAAACCAAGGGCTAGGGAATGTAGTTTATGGTAAAGTGCTTTTCTAGCATGGCTAGTGACCTGGGTTTGATCTCTGTCATCAACACACACACACACACACGCACACGTACACGCACACGTCTGTTACTGGAGATATGAAGGTGATGAGTTTCAGATCATCCTGGACTTTATAGCAAGACCCTGTCTCACAGAAACAGAAGGAAGTGCTGAATTGTAACATTTTGCCTAGTGTGCCCGGGGCCCTGGGTTTAATGTTGTTCACAAACAACTCAAAATTAATTTGTTATTTGAGGTTCATATTGATTTGTGATTTTGAGTCATTTGATTTATTGAAGTTGTGATGATATAAACAGATTAGTAGGTTAACAACCCCCCTCCCACAAGGCAGGGTTTCTCTTTATAGCCCTGGATGTCCTGGAACTTGCTCTGTAGATCAGGCTAGCTTCAAACTCACAGAGATCCTCTTGCTTCTTCCTCCCAAGTGCAGGGATCAAAGGTATGTGCCAACATGCCCGACTAAATTTTACTAAATGACTAATTCTAGATTTCTCAAATTATTGTCAGAAATCGATAGCAGACTATAAATACAGTTTAGTTCTGAACTCATAGATTACACCTTCTCTCAGCTTTCTAAGCTTTCTAGTTCCTTCTAACGATCCTCTAGTTCCATAGTGTTCAAAAAAAAAAAAGCTTTGATAGATGGTGCAGGGAAGGAGAAGCTGCACTGTTCATCTTTCATACTGCATTCTTGCAGCTGCGGAGAATCAACACTCTGCTCTTCGTGGCCTGCTGAGGCCCCTGCTTAAGTCCTGGAGTATCCCTGGGTCAACAGTGTGTGCCAAATGCATTTAACTGCCCACCAGTTGTCCTCTTTCCTCTCTTGCAGCCCAACCTTGCCGCCGCCGCCACCACACATCCTTGTGCCTTTTACCTCAGTAAACCAACTGAAAGCCCAAGTTCTTGCTTGTCTGATTCAGGAACAGGTATGGAACTTAAACTATTTTTTATATTTTTCAAGACAGGTCTCACTATGTAGACCTAGCTGTCCTGGAACTCAAATATATGATTAGTCTGGCCTCGAACTTAGAGATTCTCCTGCCCCCTATGTGCTGGGATTAAAGGTGTTCCAGCACATGGTCTGGAACTTAAATTTAAAAGAAAAAAATTCTAACTTTGGGGCTGGAGAGATGGCTTAGAGGTTAAGAGCATTGCCTGCTCTTCCAAAGGTCCTGAGTTCAATTCCCAGCAACCACATGGTGGCTCACAACCATCTGTAGTGGGGTCTGGTGCCCTCTTCTGGCCAGCAGGCATACATACAGACAGAACATTGTATACATAATAAATAAATAAATATTAAAACAAANAATAAATAAATAAATAAATAAATAAATAAATAAATATTTTTTAAAAAATTCTAACCTTTATTTTGATCTATGCATATGAGTGTTTTGCTGACATGTGTGACATGTATACCATGTCCATGCCTGGTGCCATGGGAGGCCAGAAAAGGATGTTAGATTCTCTGGAGCTGGAATTACAGATGTAAGCTACCATGTGGGTGCTGGGAATTGGACCTGGGTCCTCTGGAAGAGCCACAAGTGCTCTTACCTACCAAGCTATCCCTCTAGCCCCCTGAACTTACAGAGTCTATTTTACCCACAGCTTGCTTTCATTTTCCACTGTGGTATGAGAAGTGTGTGCAGTATCTGACTTCACCAAAAACACTGTGTGTTTCTCTCCGTTTCCACAACTTTCCCGTTTGCCTTAATTTGTGTTAAATTCTACAGCAATGGGGTGAGGCAGTGCACTCACAGAGGCTCGAGACAGCTGCAGAAACCATCGCAGACATTTTCTGTTGTCCACAGGATTCAGCGAGTTCAGACCCTCTGCTAGCCGTGGCCAGCTCTTCTGTCTTCTGGCTTTATGTGCTGACTCCCCTGTTTTAGCACCGTTACCCACATGGCACATCCACTTACCAGTTTGAATTAGCTTTGCTTGAACAGAAACTGGAATCCAGCCGCCTCTTCCTGTTCCCACTGCTCCCACAGCTGAGGCACTCCCTTTCCGCCACCTTCTGACCTGCCTCCCTTACCCTTCAGTCTGTCGACTGCCAGTACTCCCGTTTCCTCAGAACAACAGCCAGTATCCTTATGGAACCCCACAAGGCTCAGCAGGATGGAGCTGATTGCCTTTCCTCTGTGATGAGATTCATTTGAAGACTTTGCCTGACCACCTCCTCCACTCAAATATTTCCTACTGATGGGAGGAAACTCTCCTAGTAGTTACTTTCTCAGTGAACCAGCCTTTACCATCCTTTGAAAATAGTTCCTGCCCCCAGAACCCCACCTTTCTGTGAACCTTTTTTCTTTTTGAAAAGATCCCGTGTATCCCAGATTGGCCCAGTTGCTGTTTAACTGATGAGAACTTGAACTCCTAAGTGTTGGGATTATGGCAGTGTGTCAGCATGTTTTATGCTACTCGAATGTGGAACTCAGGGCTTCATGAATGTTAGGCAAGCACTCTCCCAGCTGATCTACGTCCTTAGCCCTACTCCTCTGTGTATGTATGTGTGTGTGTGTGTGTGTATTTGCATACAAGCATGCTCTTGCATATGGGGTACACAAGCACGTGTGTGCATGCTTGTTGAGGCCAGAGGTCAATCAAGGGTGTTGTTTGTTAGGAGCTATCTGTATATTTTTAAAATATTTATTTATTTATTGTATACAGTTAGCCAGAAGAGGGCACCAGACCTCATTACAGATGGTTGTGGGCCACCATGTGGTTGCTGGGAATTGAACTCAGGACCTTTGGAAGAGCAGGCAGGCAATGCTCTTAAAGGCTGAGCCATCTCTCCAGCCCCCTATCTATATTTTTTGAGACAGAGTCTCACTATGTAGCCCTGGCTAGCCTAGAACTCACAATGTAGATCAGGCTATCTTCAGACTTAGGGTGACCCTCCTGCCTCTGCCTTCTAAGTGCTGGGATTACAGATATATGCCATTATCCACAGATTTAATGGGGAATTTGAACTCTTTACATTGATTATATGGAAGTCTGTATTTGTAAATAACATTCTCTTTAAATTACATTTTTAGCTATTACTAAATCATTTTGGTTGTTTATATTTTGAAGCAAATTTTTACTAATTTACTTATTTATTTGGACTAGGCGACAAGGACATACCATTGTGTGTGTTAACTTCTCTCCTATTATGTGAATCCTGGGGGCTAGAACTCAGGTCATCAGATTTGGAAGCAAGAATCTTTAATCTGAGCCCTCTCACTGACCCGTGATTGAACTGTGTTCTCTGTGTGTGCACATCAGGGCTGACTTACTGGAAGCTGGAGGAGAAGGACATGTATCACTCTTTGCCTGACACTTTGGAGAAGACATTTGCACCGTCCTCCCTAGACAGACCACTGAGCCAGGTAATGCAGAGTACTGCGTGTGTGCTTTTGTTTTATGATTGTAGATAACTTTGTCATCATAGATTTTTTTTTTTTTTTTGCATTGTTTCAGTTTCCAAAATGCTGGGGAAAGTGTAGGCTTGAGAGTCAGATCAACTATATCTCACCTCATTTCCTGCATAATTTCAAAAAGGTTACTTTAAAGTGGAATTAAGCTAGGGGTGATAGTACATTCTGTAGCTTTTGGAGCCTTATCCTGGAACTTACTCCGTAGACCAGGCTGGCTTTGAACTCCCAGAGATCCACCTGTCTCTGCCTCCTGAGTGCTGGGATTAAAGACGTGCGCCATCACCACCTGGCTCATTTCCTTAATCTTAGTACTGAGTATGCTGAGGCAGGTGAATCACTATGAGTTGGAGGCAGCTTGGGGAACATAGTGAGACCCTAGTTCAAGAAAGCAGAACAAACAACAATCAAAAATAAAGGCTGGGGAAGAACTCAGTCAGCACGGAGTTTGTCTTATAGCCCCGACTTTAATCCCCATGATGTATCTATGAAAAGCCTTGAGTGTTGACACATGCTTCTTACACTGCTCCCGGCAGCTGGAGCTGGAGCCAGGTAGTTTCTGGGGCTAGATGGTCAGTCAGTTTGTACTAGTTGGGAAGTTCCAGGCCAGTGAGAGAGTCTGTCTCAAAAATAAAGGTGAATGGAGGAAGAGGTTGGCCTGTGGTCTTCATATAGATAGGTAATTTTGTGTGAACACACAGACGCACAGTACGGACAGACATAGACACACAGATATTAAAAACTAACAAGTAAAAATGCTGAGCTGATGTTTTTGAAATTAAATATTTCTTGCCTATTGTTTCTTTTCTTTCTCTTCTTTTTTTCTCTGTGTGTAGTAGGTTATTGGCAATTAATTTTTTTCCCTTTCCCTTTCTCCTAGGCCTGACTGATTTCTGTCCTTTCAAAACTCCCACTTGATACATTTGTAACATAATTATGAAGCCTTTAATTTACAGTATTTTCTTTAAGAAATATAAATATTTTGTGTCTTTTACTTTTTCTTAAGACAAGGTTTCAGGTAGTGTCCCACCTGATCTTCAACTCATTGTGTAGCTGAAAGTGACTTTGAACTCTTGATCTTTTTGCCTTGCTGTCCCCGGGTCTGGGATCCTAGGTGTATGCTATCCTCCCAGGCCATCTTTCTCTTATATGCTCTGATCAAGTGAAGAGGAGAGTGCACTGGGGAAATGAAAGGTTTATAAGCAGTGGCACTGGGGATACGGATCAGACATGGAGCTCTTAATGTGCAGTGCCCTTCAATTGATCCCCAACACCACAAAACAAAGACCCCCCCAAAATAAAACAGGGAAATACAATAAGAAAGAAGTAACACACACACGAAAGTGGGAGACAAAATAAAAAATAAGTTAGAAAAGCCTCGTGTGGCAATAAGGTAGAGACAGATGGATTGCTGGAAGCTCAGTGACTGCTAGTCTAGCCTGCTTGGCAGAACTGTAGCACAGTGAGAGACCTTGTCTCAAGCAAAAGGGAGAAAGAAGATGCTTAAGGAATGACACCAGAGTTTGCCTCTGATTTACACATATACACGAACCCACAAACATGAACACACAAGTATTGATTTCTGGTAAATTGTGTATATTAGTGTATGCTTATAGTACTAGCTAGCTGCTTGGGAGGCTACAGTGGGAAGATCACATAGGTCCAAGAGTTTAAGACCAGCCTAGGCAACAGAGGGACCTTGTCCACACTGCCAACAAGAAAATCCATGGCACCTTTGTGGGATTTAGTAGGGTCTAAGTTTGAAATATATGGTGGTTGGGAAGATAGCTCAGCTAGTAAAGGTACCTCCCACCAAGCCTGATAGCCTGAATTCAACTCTTCAAGCTGCCGTGGCACATGCCACGTGTACACATAAAATCATACATGAATGTAATACAAATTTTAAAGTTCTTTTAAATACCTGTGTGTGTGAGAGAGTGTGTGAGTGTGCCTATATTTGTATTTGTACTGTGTGGTTCTAGGAACCTGTGGAAGCCAGAAAAAGGTATTTGATTCCTTGGGACTTGAGTTAAGGGAGATTGTGAACCACATTGTGGTTTTGGGAACTGAAGCCAGGTTGTCTGCAAGAACAAGTGCTTTTACCTGCTCAACTATCTTGCCAGCCTCTGTTCTTGTTTTCTTGTCTTATGTAGTCTACTCTGACCTGGCATTCAGCCTGACCTTGAATCCCGATCTTCCTGTTCCTACTGTCCCTGTTCTGTTCTGGGATTATATGTTTGCTGAGAAAACTTGGTGTCTTTTAAAATACAGTATTTTGGGCTGGAGAGATGGCTCAGAGTACTGGCTGCTCTTCCAGAAGACCCTATAGAACAAATAATAAAAGCCCAATGACAAAAATTGTGGTTCAACCCAAAATGGCTTAGTTTGCTGTCACCCAGCCTTGGTAGAGGTAAGACTTCTAGTGGCTTGCCTGTCTTTTCTGGTTTTTGGGTTGAATTCCATTTTCTGTCTCTGGGCTTTTATTATTGGTACTACAGGACCCAGGTACAATTCCCAGCATCTACGTGTCAGCTTATAACTGTGTAACTCCAATTCCAGGGGATCTGATGTTGAATTTTGGCCTTCTCAGGACCACCAAAGATGCCAGTGGTAGCCAGTCATATATGCAAGCAAAACACCAATACACATTAGAAAAAAAAAAAAAAGGAAAGAAAGCCCATACATAATAGGGTTCTGTAAGACTGGCCAGTGCTCTTCACTGCTGAGCCATGTCTCCAGCTCTCAAACACTGGTTCTTTTGAGTGGGGACACAGAATATTAGTCAGTTTTCCATTGTTGTGAGAGAATGTATCAAAAAGACAAGAGACTTATTCATGGCATCTAAGTTTCAGTTCATTGTTATTTCAAATTGCTTTTGGGTCTGTGGTGAGGCCAAAGATCATGGACAGACAGAGCAGAGAAAAACGGCTGTGAGGTAAAGAAAAAGAGAGGAAAGGACCAGAGTATCTTTGAAGGACATGTCCCTGGTGACCTAACTTCCTTCTAGTAGGCTCCACCACTTCAAGGATCCAGTGTTTTCTGATGTCACTGTCAGCACATGAATCTTTGAGGGACAGTGAGGCTCCAGACCATGTCAAGGACCACCGAGGATTGTATTTGTGGACTGCTAACCAAGTCCCAATGTCCTCTTAGTCCCTATTGTTAGGAGATAAGCAAGTTTCCATTCTGAAGGAGGCATCACCAGAAAGGTCTTCAAAGCTGATATTATTAATTCGAAGGTCTAGATTTTCAGTCTATTTAAAATCTTCCACAGATTTTTTTAAGGTGCTGATCTTGATAGCAGATTTTTTCACTGTTAATAATACCGTTTAAATTATTTTGTTTCGTATCTTTAAGTTTCGTGCCAGTAATGAGATGAAGTGACTGTCACTGTTCTGTCCTAGAAGACAAAGCGAAAGCAAAGCAGTTTCTTGATGGGGACCTCACCCTTGCTTCCAGTCCCAGTCACCTGATGAGTACAGTAGGACGTTCTCTTCAGCCTCACTGTTTGTCCCTCAAAGACTGAGAGCTAAGGCCCACTTTCCTGACAGCCAGCAACCTAGCCTGATCACCAAGGCCTCAACCTGATGCTTGTCCATCTTACTTCCAGGTCCTGACTCTGGATCCAATCATACATATGAAGCCAAAGGAGAAGGCTGTGGGGATTCGGCCCCATGGCTTTTTGAGTGCTCTTGACGACAGAATATCCTTTTCTCCAGACTCTGTTCTGGAGCCAAGCCTGTGCAGTCACTCTGACAGTGACTTGTTTTCACAAGCAAGTCATAACGCTTCTCAGGTATCTGGGTTCCCCAAATATCCTTCAACTACGAAAGCATCACCTGTGGACACTTGGAAAAGCCATGCATTCCACAGTGAAAGTAGGACAAGTTCCACGGTCCCTTCACTCTGCACCATCAGTAGCAACGATATCTCAGTCAGAACTGTAGACGAAGAAAACACTGTCACATTGGCTTCCGCCTCAGTCAGTCAGTCCCAGCTTCCAGGTACAGCCAACAGTGTCCCAGAATGCATTTCATTGGCTTCCCTGGAAGATCCTGTGATGTTGTCTAAGTATGTATTTCAGCAACTGACTTATACTGCTAATGTTAATAGACTTGTGATGTCTGATTGAATGATGAAAATGGTTTTTATTGGACCACAGTAAAATATAAAATCTTAATGAAATATAACCAATGTGTGTTTTTCACTATTGATAGCTATGTTGAAGTGAAAGATGTTGATAAAGGTTGGGTATGGTGGCACTTGCTTGTAATCCCAGTACTTTTGAGATAGAAGCAGGAGGATCTCTGTGAGTTCAAGGCCAGCCTGGTCTAACGTTTCAGGCTAGCCAAGGCTACACAGGGAGACCCTGTCTTAAAATCAGAAGTAAAGGTGTTGACACAGGCATCCCGTAAATGGGAGCTAAGCAGAATGCTTCTATGTCTAGAGCATATGGGACATCTGTTGTGTTTTCCAGGGTGGATGGAGGAACAGGTTGAACTCTGGCTATGAGAATTACTGTGGTTTGTTTAGTAGCTACTTTGCTCATTCCTGTGACTAAACACCTGGCAAAAGTATCTTAAGGAAGGAAGGGTTTGTTTTGTCTGACAGCTTGAGGGGTACAGTCCAGCACAGTGAGAAGGATGGTGGCAGGCGGCAGACATGAGACTGCTGGTCACGCCATATCTGCAATCGAGGCACAGAGAGAAGACACTGCTGCTCAGCTTGCTTTATCTTCTTTGTCCTTTTTCTTTAATCTGGGACCCCAGCCCATGGACATTCAGAGTGGTTAAGGTCCGTTAAGCCTCTCTGGAAACACCCTAACAGACACACCTCTGTGTCTCTTAGGTGACTTCTGTCAAGTTGCCAGTGAAGATTAACTGCCCCGGGTCCATCCCTTTCAGTTAGCCCTGAAACATGTGGATTGACTGTCTTTCCTTAGAGCATCTTCCCTCTCACCGACAGAATCCGGCAGAACCTCAAGGAGAAGCATGCACGACACATAGCGGATCTTCGAGCTTACTATGAATCAGAGATAAATAGTTTGAAACAGAAACTGGAGGCAAAAGACACTTCTGCCGTTGAAGAGTGGAAGAAGAAAAATGAAATTCTTATAGACAGGTAAGGCTACCATGGAGCTAGTGTTTCTCCACCTTGAGTAGATTGCTTCCACAAAGTATATATATCATGGTGTGGTATAAAATGCTGTAAAAACGCGTGCTTTGTATCCGAGAATTTACCACACAGACGTGTAAACTAGGACATGTCTGGAGACACAAGGGGTTAATCCTCTAGTAACTGACACAAGCCATGCCTTTCATGTGGATAAAGTTCTGAAGGAGTAGAGTCAGCAAATAAAGAATAGTTTGTGGATCTTTACCATTGTGGAGTTCTGGAAAAAGTAAGAATCCTGGGATTTGGGCTGGTGAGATAGCTAAACAGGAAGCACACTTCCCACCAACTCTGCTGAGCCCAGCTTGATTCCTGGTACTCACATGGTGGAGTCACACTAGGAATATACATGCAGAATTAGAATGCTAGCGGGGCAATGGTACACGCCTTTAATCCCACAACTCTGGAGGCAGAGGCAGGCGGATCTCTGTGAGTTCAAGGCCAGCCTGTTCTACAGAGTGAGTTCCAGCACAGCCAGGGCTACACAGAGAAACCCCGTGTGGGGAGGGTGGGGGGAGGGGGAAGATGAAGAATTCTGGGACTTTGGGTGCTGGGAGTATAGCTCATTGGTAGAGTATTGGGCTTAGTGTCATGAGACCTTGTGTTTTAACCCCAGCTTCATAACGAAAAAGAAAGAGAATGCGGCAACTTTTGTGTGTGGTAGAGGTGGTGGGGTGAGGAGGCGGAGAGGGGGCAGACAAGGGACGGGTAAAGACTATACCATATACATGTATGGTACAGTCAAAGAACATATTTAACCATCTGAAGAGATGCATATTGCTCTTCCAGAGGTCCTGAGTTCAGTTCCCAGCACTGATATCAGGTGGCTCACAGTTGCCATTAATTCTAGCTCCAGGGGATAATGGTATGGGGAGCCCACTAGAGATAACCACTCGGACACAGTATAGCCAGTTGAAAGTCTTTATTCCAACTGGCTGGAACACATCCAAAGTGTTCATAGACCTAGGTGAGGCCCCAAGTATCTAGAACATGGATTTTAAGGGCAGAGACCTCATCTAGGAATCTCTTTTGGCAGCTGCAAGAATAGGCAGCTTGAAGCAAGCAGTTTTTGCTTTTTTGTTTTGTTTGTTTGTTTGTTTGTTTTTCGAGACAGCGTTTCTCTGGAGCCTGTCCTGGAACTAGCTCTGTAGACCAGGCTGACCTCAAACTCAAAAGAGATTTGCCTGCCTGAATGCTGGGATTTGTGGGGTTTTGTTTTTTTTTTTTGATTTGGTTTTTTTTTTTTTGAGACAGGGTTTCTCTGTAGCTTTGAAGCCTATCCTGGAACTAGCTTTTGTGGCCTCGAACTCACAGAGTTCTGCCACCCGAGTGCTGGGAATAAAGGCGTGTGCCACCACCGCCCAACCTGAGTGCTGGCATTAAAGGCATGTGTCACTGCTGTCAGGTGATGCAGAAACTAACATAAGCAATTAGCTGAAGGAGGTTCCATACAAACATGCAGTTTTAACAGAGGCTAAGATGAGTTAGCTAGTACATCCTGACACAGAGATGGGTAGTTTTCCATGGGATTCTAGTTAAACCTGGAAACAGCCTCTGGAAGAATAGAAGATGGAGGAACTTCTGTATTGTCTTCTCCCATCACAATCTGGTGCCTGCTTATGGACTGCAGATACCTGTGAACATGTGTGACTCTCTCTCTCACACATACACACACATTTTAAAAGAAAGATTGTGAGACTGAATGTGAAGTGTTTAACGTAGATCTGGCATGTAAATCAGGTTAACCTGATTTATCATTAAACACTGAGTCAGATGGTAGCTGAATTTTGTGGACCTTGTTGAGGTCTGCGATAACTTGCAAAGGAATTCTTTATAGAAATCGTAATTTAGGGGCTGGAGAGATGGCTCAGCAGTTAAGAGCATATATTTTTCTTCCAGAAGGATCCAAGTTAACTTCCCAGCACCCATGACAGGTAACACATAACTGCCTGTAACTCTAGCTCCTGAGATTTCCTACCTCTGGTCTTTGATGGTATACACACACACACACACACACACACACACACACACTCATATGATTAAAAAGAAAATAAATCATTGTACTGAAGATGGCTTAGCTTTTAAGAGCACTTTTAGGGATCTCACAGCAGCTAGTCACTGTCTGTAATTCTATGTAATTCTAGTCTCAGGAGAGGCACTGCAGTACTTATGTGGTGAACAGATGCTCATGCAGGCAAAACACCCACACACAAAAATAAAATCTCAGGAGAGTTTAGCTAAAAAAGAAAATAAACATTGGACATGGTGTCATAAACTTTTAATTGTAGCACGCGGAGAGGCTAAGACAGGCAAATCTCGGAGTTTGAGGTCAGTCTGGTCTATAAAATGAGTTCCAGGACAGCCGGGGTACACAGAGAAATGGTGTCTCGAAAAAAATGGAAAAAAAATAGTATTTCATGGCTGGGGAGATGGTTCAGTTGGCAAAGCACTTCAATTGTAAGTGTGAGGACATGGTATTGATCCCATGGCCTGCGTGAAAAGGAGCTGGGCACTTGTAATTCCAGTACCATGAAGTTGGAGACAGAAGGATCCCATGGCTCATTGGCTAGCCTGTCTAGCCGAATTGGTGAGCTCCAGGCCAAAGATACCATTTCTCAGAGGAAGCGGGTATTGTTCCTACATACGACAGCTGATCCTTCGAACTTCTACACACATGTATACATTTAATAAAAAGAATAGTGCATTAATGTTGAGTTTGAAACAGCTCAGAAAGATGCTGTGCCCTGACTCCAAATAGCCCAGCTCTTTATATCCTGGACATGTGTGTGTTCAGACAGATTTTCCCACGCTAGCATCAAGCTATTTTGTACAGTTTTCTCTATTTTAAAAATATAAAATTTAAATATCAAATTGTGTATAACAAATTCACTGTTTTAAGTGTGCAGTTCTGTAGCTGAAATATATTAACAATATCCATCTTCAGAACCATTTCCTCTTGTAAAGCAAACTCTGGTAAAAGTGCCTGCTGCCAGGCCTGGCAACCTGAATTCTATTCCTGGAACCCACATGGTGGAGGGAGAGAAGAGGAGATTTTTGCAAGTTGTCTTTACACGCACATCAAACAAACAAACAAGCAAACAAATGGGAATAAAACTAACTCCTGAAGTTCTGGTCTGGGGATGTAGATCAGTTGGTAGAAGGCTTGCCTAGCATGTGTGAAGTGCTGGGTTCAGTCCCCAGTAGGCGCTTCCCCCTCAGTGTCCATAGATAAATATTGGGAAAATAATAATGAAATACAAAGAGCAATTAAGATCTGAAGCCCAGTTCTCATTAGACCCTTATCCCCACCCACCACCTTTCCCCTGACATTGGTTACCTCTGTCCCGTTTGTTTCCATGAATTTGAACAAATACTCTGCAAGTGGAATCACAGTATCTTTCTTTTCCTTTTCCTTCTTTTGGTGCTGGGAATGGAACCCAGGCTTGCAGAGACTAGGGATGTGTGTTTTGCTACTGACATATAGTGGCAGACTTATTTCACTCAGCACATCCTCAAGACTGGTTCATGGTATTAGAATTTCCTCTTTGTTGGTGATTGTGGCACACACCTTTAATCCCAGCATTCAGGAGGCAGAGGCAGGCAGATCTCTGGGAGTTCATGGCCAGCCTGGTCTGCAAGAGCTAGTTTCAGGACAGAAACCCTGTCCCAAAAAACCAGAAAAACAAAAACCAACAAAAAAAGAGAAATTATTTTGTTTCCTAACTGATTCTAAATTTGCTTTTTTTAGATGTGGTCAGCTGGACAGTGCATTGAATGAAGCTACTGGTCGTGTGCGAACACTTGAGAATAAGAATAATTTGCTAGAAATAGAAGTGGTAAGTATTGTTTTATATGGCAGGTCCTGGTGTCATAATGTCTAAAAGGTATGTATCATCACAACTTTTAATTTTGTTTACTGGATGTATAGCTAGGTGTGCAGAAGCTTTTTTTTAAAAAGTGTGTAGCTCCAGCTTTCCTAGAACTCGCTGTGTAGTCCAGGCTGACTTTGAACTCACAGAGGCCCACCTGCTTCTGCCTTCCAAGTATTAGGTTCAAAGGCATGCA
Source organism: Alexandromys fortis (assembly GCF_014885135.2). NCBI lineage: Eukaryota > Metazoa > Chordata > Mammalia > Rodentia > Cricetidae > Alexandromys > Alexandromys fortis. Next base: position 6,452,528 of record NW_026067935.1, read on the forward strand.
CTACTGTGCCTGACTTAAACTTTTATATTTTTTCTTTCTTTCTTTCTTTCTCTTTCCTTTTCATTCTTTTCTTTCTTTAATTTTTTTGAGACAGGATTTCTCTGTGTGTAGTCCTAGCTGTCCAAGAACTTATTCAGTAGACCAGGCTGGCTTTGAATTCACAGAGATCTGTCTGCCTCTGCCTCCCAAGTGCTAGGATTAAATGCATGTGCTACACCACCCAGCAATAAGTTTTATTCTTTTTTTCTTTTTTTTGTTTTTTCGAGACAGGGTTTCTCTGTGGCTTTGGAGCCTGTCCTGGAACTAGCTCTGTAGACCAGGCTGGCCTTGAACTCACAGAGATCCGTCTGCCCCTGCCTCCCGAGTGCTGGGATTAAAGGCGTGCGCCACCACCACCCGGCTATTCTTTTTATTCTTTATATATTACCTTATAAGCAAAATTTGGTGGAAAATACCTGTTTTGTTTTATGCACTGCCTCTGCTTTCTGGGTAGAATTCAGGTCCTAACGAAGCTAGGCCAGTGTCTAATAACCGAGACATTTTGTTGGCTTCATCTATATGATAAACTCTACCATGAAGTTAGGGACTAGTATTTTGGTTATCTTACTTTCTTGCTATGTTCTAGCTCAGGGTGGTCTTAGACTTGTGTATAAGCAGCCTTTGCGGTTCAGCCTTCTAATCAGTTAGACTGCAGGCAGGAGGCTTTGCGCCCAGCTTTCATCTTACATTTTGGCATCCTGTAGCATGGCACCTATTTGGTATTTCAGAAATCACCATTGAATGAATGTTAACACATGAGGTACATTTTTAATTTTGTGTTTCCATGGAGTATAGAGAATCCCCAGCCCTTAGCATATGAATATTGAACGGTGCATTCTAGTCACAGTTTCAGAATTCCTCTGATGTTTGTAGTTATTTATTTTCTTCGTTAGGTTGATCCACAGACAGTGCTGTCTAGGCAAGTCCTAGAATCCTTGTACCCCTATGTGCTGGTTTTCTTTCTCCACCTTTGATAATCTCATGGAGTAGCTCTATTAGAGGGGTCCTCTCTAGTCTCTGTGGCAGGACACAGCAGGATGTCACGTAGCTTATTTCTGTTTGTATGCGTTTTTGTTTTTAATTTTAATTTTAATGTCCATAATTGATCAGCTAATACGGAGGCACTGTTTTCACTTGGAATGATTTACCTCTGTCTTCACTGTGTAGAATGATTTGAGAGAACGCTTCAGTGCAGCCAGCAGTGCCTCCAAAATTTTGCAGGACCGAATTGAGGAAATGAGAACGAGCAACAAAGAAAAAGATAACACCATCATTCGGCTAAAATGTCGGCTGCAGGATCTGGAAGAAGCCTTTGAGAATGCTTACAAACTCTCAGATGATAAAGAAGCTAGGCTGAAACAAGAAAACAAAATGTTTCAGGATGTAAGTACCCAGTGCACTGTGTCTGCTCTCTGAGTCCTCTGACAAAAGCAGCTTGAGGAGACAGGGTTAATTTGGCTTCAGCTCCAAAAGGACAGTCCTCTGTCATGGGAAAGCGTGGCTGCAGGCAGGCGAGCTGTGGTGGCAGGAGTAGGAGGCTGCGTGGTCACATTACATCTACATATGAGAAGCAGAGTGAGTAGAAAGTTCTTTCAGGCCAAAAAACCTCAAGGCCCAGCCCTTGTGACTCATTTCCTCTAGAAAGTCTCTACAACCTTCCCAAACAATGCCAACAGCTTGGGATCAAGTGTTTAAACGGAAGCCTGTGGAGTGCACCCTCAGAAGCTGCGGTGACTTTCTAGGGACATTTTGGTCTAAGTTGCCTGTAGCTCCGCATACCCTCCTGGTGGCAGCGGTCCCTGTCACCTAGTGTCAGAGCTGTAGAAAGATGGCTGAACTCCCTCACTGCTCTTTCCTAGTGTGTCCCCTTTTGAGTTGTCATAACACCTGTGGGTGACAGGGTAAAATGATATAAGCCAGATTCTGTGCAGGGCTTTTTTGAGAGAGGGGCTTGCCATATTGCCCACACTGGTCTTGAACTTGTAATTCCCTTGTCCCAGTCTCTTGTGTGCTGTAGTTATAGGTGTTCACCCCCATGCCTGGCTATTTGCTATTGTTTTTGTGTGTTGCCAGCCCCCTTCACACATTCCATTCTGCAGTTATAGTCTAGAACCCTAATGGTATCATTGCTTTAGTGTGTATGTACTGTCTATGGTGTTTCATTATTATCCATTCCCCATTTCCTGCCCCGGGTGCTAGGGATAGAGTCCAGAACACCGTTCAATGTATGCTACCAATAGAGCTGTGTCTATGGTCCTTTAGAGATAGACTGTTTTTTTTGTTTGTTTGTTTGTTTGTTTGCTTTGTTTCAAGACAGGGTTTCTCTGTGTAGTCCTGGCTGTTCCTTGAACTCAAAGTTTGAGTTCAAAGCTGACCTTGAACTCAAAGTTGTGTCTGCCTCCTGAGTGCTGGGATTAAAGGCGTGTGGCCTGTGTGACCACGTCCCAGTTCAGTTTGATTTTTAAAAAATTTTTATTTTATGTGCTTTGGTATTTACCTGCATATATTGTGTGAGGGTATCAGATCCCCTGGAACTGGAGTTACAGTTATGAGCTGTCATGTAGGTGCTGGGAATTGAACCCGAGATTGCTGGAATAGCACCAGTGCTCTTAACCTCTGAGCCATCTCTCCAGCACTGTTTGATTTTTTTTTTTTTTTTTTTTGAAACAGAGTTTCGCTGTAACTATCAAGCCTATTCTGGACCTAGCTTTTGTAGACCAGGCTGGCCTCAGACTCACAGAGATCTGCCTGCCTCTGCCTCTTGAGTGCTGGGATTAAAGCCGTGCACCACCACCACCCGACAGTTTTTTTAAACTATTATGTGTGTATATGTATGATGTGTGTGTGTGTGTGTGTGTGTGTGTGTGTGTGTGTTGACACGTGTATGGCGGTCAGAAGACAACTTTGAGGAGTTGGTTCTTCCACTGTGGATTCCAAGGATTGAACTCAGGCTTACATATAGCTTTTGCCCCCTGAGCTGTCTGCTCAACTCAGGTTTGAATATTTTTAAAAAAGATTTATTTATTTTTATTTTGGGTATATAAGTATTTTGCCTGCATGCATGTGCACTGTGTGCATGCTTAATATATACAGAGGCTGTAAAAGGACGTCAGCTCGGGGCTAGAGAGATGGCTCAGTGGTTAAAAGTACTGACTGCTCTTCCAGAGGATCCGGTTCAATTCCCAGCACCCACATGGCAGCTCAAAACTGAAGATCCAATTGCAAGGGATCTGACACCTTCACACCAATGCACATAAAATAAAGTTAAATAAACCACAAAAAATATTAAGAAAAAAAAAGGGGCGTCAGCTCTCTTGGAACTGCAGTCAGATGGTTGTGAGCTGCCAGCGAGAGTAGGTGATGAACCCAGATCCTCTAGAAGAGCAGCCAGTGTTCTTGCCACTGAACTGTCTTTCCAGACCCCAGCTTTGAATTTTTTATCTTGATTTAATTTCACTTAAAATTGGATTAATAAAACATTGATAATGGATTGGTTTCTAGGTTGTATGTTTTTTTAAATAAGGTTTCTTTTTCTATTTTATCATCTATCTATGTGTGCATACATGCATGCACATATACCATGGCACATGTGTAGAGGACAACTTGGGTCCTGGAAATCAAAATCAGGTTGTCTTGCTTTTAGGCAGGGGCCTTCACTTGCCGTCTTGCTGGTTCTCTAAGATTGTTATTATTATTTTTTAATATCTGGATTCTTAAGTTATGGTACTTAAATGATCTGAAGTCACTTTGTCTTGAAGTCTTTCTGGTAGCGTTGATTATGCTTCTTCCTTTGTTTCTAGACTTTATTGTCTTGGAGTTAAATAGAAGTGTTCCTCAAGTCTGAATGAGGACAGGGCTGGTGGTGTTACAGACACTGTAGTGACTAATTCCACGGCTTCTAGTTGCTCTAATCAGTTTGGTCATGGCCTGTGACTTCTGCTTTCCAGCAATGCTGTTATGGTCAGTTGGTCTTTGTTGCCGTTTTTTCCCCCACTCTGGGGGCTTTGGGGTCGTGCCCTGTTGGAAATGATGCAGTTTGGGTCTCTGTTCCTTGCGGCACATAAGAGACTGTTCACTCTGGGAATTTTGTTTTGTAAGTTTGTTTTTCTTTCTGTTCTTTATATGTTTTTTTGGGGTTGGGGGTGTTTTGAGGCAGAGTTTCTCTGTGTAACAGTCCTCCCTGTCCTGGAACTCTCTGTAGACCAAGCTGGCCTCGAACTCACTGAGTTCTACCTGCCTCTGCTTACTGAGTGCTAGGGTCAAAGGCATGTGCCACCACCACCCAGCATGTTTTTGTTATTTTAAGAACCATTCCTATACTTTCTGCCATAGCAGTGTGTTCTGTCCTCATCCTGGGCCTTTCTGGGTTCCTCACTATGGAGGTCTGACTGGCCTCAAATTTGCCGTCTTTCTCCTGCAGCCCCTGAATACTGGATTGCAGGGTGTACCATCATATATATTTTTAAACAATACTAGGTTTTTTGGCATCACATTTTTATGTTATAGAATAAATGTAGGAAAGTATAATATGAATTTTATGTAATAAAAATTTAAAAGACAATACAAATACATTTTACTATTACATTGAGGGCTCGATTTGCTATTGCTCTGTTTTACTTTTTTTTAAAATATTTATTTATTTATTATGTATACAATATTCTGTCTGCATGTATGCCTGCAGGCCAGAAGAGGGTACCAGACCTCATTACAGATGGTTGTGAGCCACCATGTGGTTGCTGGGAATTGAACTCAGGACCTTTGGAAGAGCAGGCAATGCTCTTAACCGCTAAGCCATCTCTCTAGCCCTCTGTTTTACCTTTAAAATTGTTTCATACTTAAAGTGTCTTCAAACATTTTATCAGGGATTGTCCCATTCCTTTTTCCAGAACCACTGGTTCTGTGTTGTCCTTCCTTTCCTGACGCTGCAGTTCCTTTGTTACCTGTTCAGTTCTGTGGTACAACTCTCTGTTTTCTTTGCAGCTCTTAGGAGAGTACGAGTCCCTCGGAAAAGAGCACGGGCGTGTAAAGGTAATAGGCAAAGACCTGACCTTCCCCATCTCTCCATCTGGAGCAGTTTGAACCAGTCCATGTGTTTACCCTTCCTGCGTTAATACCTTTATTTTCAGATGTCTGCCCTACTTGGCTGAACCTTTGTGAGATTTGCTAATTTGCTAAATATTATTGAATGGTTGTTATATTTGATGTGAGTTGAGATGAAACTAGGCAGAAGAATTTAAGTAATGCATAGGTTCTAATCCCTGTACATATAAAGTTAACATTTTCAAAGCATTATTCTTTAATGGAGTAGTAAGAATTTGCCTTCTGTGTCTGAAATGGTAGCTGACACACTGTTTGCAGTTGTATATCTGAACTTAGTGAAGCACCACAGTGAGTAGGCAGGAAGTGGTTCTAGCCAGTCTGCTGCATGCAGGAGGAGATTATGGGTTTGTAAGGTTAGTGAAAAGACCTGTAAGGTTAGTGAAAAGCTACAGCTGAGACTGGGTTCAGAAATAAACCACAGTGTCTGAAACACCACTTCAGGTTTTTGTTGTGCCATTCTGCTAAGCCTTCAGTCACGGGCGTAGCTAAAATAGATCCATCTTAATGTGGGGTTGCTTCTAGTTAAGCAGGCAATGGGTTGCGTCTGTTAGACTCCCGGGAATAGGCCAGTGTTTATGCTATCGCTTCCCCCTTGAGTTGCCTGGATTGGTTCCACACTGATGCCGTCCTTGCTGAGTTTCATGGTAATTGACCGCTGGTTGTTTAGCCTTACATTAGCTCTCTATTACACACTTTGAAGTAAAAGTTTCTATCTGCATGCTTATCTTTAGTTACAGAAATTTTTTCTCCCCTTAGGATACATTAAACACAACTGAGAACAAACTGCTTGATGCACACACTCAGATTTCTGATTTGAAAAGGTAAATGTCCTTTTTGTTGTTCTGTGTAAATTCTTACTGCAATAATAAAATATGCTGCTAATCGTCCTTTGTGTTTGTATTGACAATGAGGGAAATAAACTCTCTCCTGAGGGTGTTTAAAATTGACAGCTAGTTTTATCCTAATCCTTGGACATGGAAATACATTACATGGAAATACATTAGCTCAGGAGATACTTACGTGATTAGAATATATTGGTGGTTTGTAGCATGAATAATAAAAACCCAGAGACAGATATTAGGGTTCAAGCTGAAGATCAGAAAAGCAAAGCAGAAAACCACTAGAGAGTTCTTACCTCTATGAAATCTTCAGACTGAGTTCTCTGTGATTGTGAATTGTAGGCTTGTTTTCCTTGCTTTATGTCTAAAAGCCACTTATCAGTGAGTATATATGATAATTGTCTTTCTGGATCTGTGTTACCTCACTCAATATGATGTTTTCTAGCTCTATCCATTTGCCTGCAAATTTCAATATGTTAATTTTTTCTGCTGTGTAGTACTCCATTGTGTAAATATACCACATTTTCCTTATCCATTCTTCGGTCGAGAGGCATTTAGGTTGTTTCTAGGTTCTGGCTGTGACATGCAATGCTATATGAACATAGTTAAGCACATGTTCTTGTGGTATGATTGAGCATCCTTTGGGCATATACCCAAAAGTGGTCCTGCTGGGTCTTGAGGTAGATTGTTTCCTAATTTTCTGAGAAATTGCCATACTGATTTCCAAAGTGGCTATACGAGTTTGCACTCTCACTAGCAATAAAGAGGGTACCCATAACCTCTTCAGCATAAGTTGTCATTAGTGTTTTTGATCTTCCATTCTTACAGGTGTAAGATGGAATCTCAGAGGTTTTGTTTTGTTTTTGTTTTTGTTTGTTTGTTTTTCGAGACAGGGTTTCTCTGTAGCTTTGGAACCTGTTCTGGAACTAGCTCTTATAGACCAAGCAGGCCTCAAACTCACAGAGATCCGCCTGCCTCTGCCTCCCGAGTGCTGGGATTAAAGGTGTGCGCCACCACCGCCCGGCCTCCCCTTTCTTTCAAACAAGAACCTTGAATTTAATTTCCTTTGTTTAGCTTTTTCCCCCTGCTCCTATTACCAATAGCAACTTGTAACCAATCCCCTTAAACAATGACAAATACCTGTAACCCACTGATGACAAAAACTACCCACCCCACCTCTTGGGAATGTAGACATCGTATTCTTAAATTTACTTCCTGCTGTATGGTGGTGACAGCATCTTTATGGGATCCTGAAAAGAAAAATTTGTGTCCATTGTTCAAGTCTGAGAGAGGTGGCTGTATCATTTCTTGTCTAGTCTGTGTGTAATGAGAACATGCAGTGCTCAGAGTAGTCTGTTAGGTTGTATTGTCTCAGCTATCCATCTTGAAATTATTCTGAAAGTTTGTAGTCCAAAGCTGATCTTTAGGTGGTCTTTTTTAGCTTAGTGGTGTTATCATAGTCCTGGAGGAATTGTCATTGTGGGGCTCCATCCTCGTTTTAGAGATTTCAAAGGTCGCTGTTAGGCATGTTTATGGTTCACTGTTGAAAACTGATAGAGACTCAAACCTGAAATCATGTACAGGAAGGCAGATGAAACATTTTTCTAGAATTGGTTAGTACTCTATATGACCGTTAATATCATGACAAAAATTTTAGAATATATGTATTAATCTTACAAAATTTATACCTCAAAGAGTCAATATAAAAACCAAACGATTATGAGATTAGTGGCAATAAAATATTCCTTAAATTATTTGTTTTTCTTCTCTCCCATATCAGGTGGTTCTTCGGACATTAGACAGAGATTTTAGATTTCACTTTAATAAGCCTGCTTGGGTTTAGGGAAGGAGAGAGCCACCCTCCAACTCCAAAGAACATTTGTATTATATATCTGTAGAGAACATCAGCAACAAACAATTGGGAAGATTTATAAAATATTATTCTGTTGAAAATGTGATATATCAATAGGCCTTTTTCTTCAGACATTTTTTTTTTGGGATGATTTGTCCCTTTTCTTCAGATGTCTCATTTGTCCAGTGGTCTTTGAACTCCTTAGCTGGTTGTCTTCATTCCCTGAAAAGACAAAAAGAAAATCTTTCCCGGGGGCTGGAGAGATGGCTCAGAGGTTAAGAGCATTGCCTGCTCTTCCAAAGGTCCTGAGTTCAATTCCCAGCAACCACATGGTGGCTCACAACCATCTGTAATGAGGTCTGGTGCCCTCTTCTGGCCTGCAGGCATCCATGCAAAACAGAATATTGTATACATAATAAATAAATAAATAAATAAATAAATATTTAAAAAAAAAAAGAAAAGAAAAGAAAATCTTTCCCTAACCCTAATTTTGCGGAGATTCTATTTTGGCAATTATATCTGTTCAAATGAAATTCATTTGTTTTATATGTTAGATTAGATTAAATGGCCATGTTGTTTGATGGACTATCATCTCTTCTAATTAAGAGGTGTCTCTTGTTCAAATTGAATCTTTATCAATTTTCATGTTATCCATGATTTTTCTCCTGGGGAATCAAAAGCAAAACCTCTTCCCCAACATAACACGTGTCCTGGTTTCCATTCTGAGGTCAGTACATCTTTAAAGTATATAGGCAGATTTCCTTCCATAGATTTTTCTACTATACAATGTCTCTCCGTGGCTATTGTTTGTTTCCTCATTAGCATTTAGAGAATTCAAAGCATTATACAATCTATTTCTGGGAGTATTTATCCTCCCTTTCTGTTTATTTAACATATCTTTTTTTAGAGTTTGATTTGATCTTCCTATAACTGCCTGACCTGTAGGATTGTGTGATATACCTTTAATATATTTTATATAAGCAAAATGGTGTTTCATTTTCTTGGAGATATATGCTGGAGCATTGTCTATAAGTTGTCCGTTGAAAACTTGAATAGTTATCAGTGGTGTGGTGTATGTATTTTAGTTTTCCAAATTCTACAAAATAGAATACATCCATCTTTCAGGTTTCATTCCAGCATCCTTTGGGTTACTTCCTACAGGTAGTAGCGTTTGGTTGTATAATGAACAAGTAGGACATTTCCTTATAATTTCCTTGACTTGTTGTCACGTGATAGGACAAGTATTTTTTTTAATCTTTGCTATTGACATGATTTTTTAAAAACAAATTATGAGGCCTTCTGCACATTTCCAATTATTAATTGATCAATTTTTGTATTACCTTGTGCTAGAGGACCTGACAGACCTGTATGGCATCAGATGTGTATTATATATATGGGATGATACCAATTCCTGGTTATATCTTGTAACTGAATAAATAATGAAGTCAATTCTGTATTTCATATAAATTCAGTGGTTTCAATATGCAAAACATCTCCTGAATATTGCAAATTGGTAACTATGTTGAGAGGTTCTTTAAAATCCCTTAATATCATGAGAATATCATATAATTCTGAATTGTAAAGAATAGTAAGGGCTTAACTTAAATTCTCTGATTCATAACCTTCCTTTCCTGATTGATTTGTATCAGGATAGAGTGTAGGGGCTCCAGTTATTGATGTGTCCCCTACAATATAAGGAATTGTTCAATTAGTTCTCTTTATGAGTTGAATTTTCTTGCTTTTGGGATAGTTGTTGTTAATCTCTCCCCCAAAATTACTAGAAGCTCTTTACCAGGGGCTCACTTTGTTCCTGTAATTTGTCAATTTCATCGTTATTAAAAGACACTATAGTTTCTGCTGGGTCTATTCCTGCTAATTGACAAAGTCACAATTTTCCTTTTAGAATTAACTCAGAGACCTTTTAATTTTTTACTTGGTTTATGTGGTAAAAAGATCCATTCTAAGCTAATGTCTTCCCTCAGCATTAAAATTGGATTTGGAGGGACCAGAATGCAGTTAAAATTTGGATTCACACAATCCATATGTGCCTTCTGTAATTTCTCTACAATCAAAGCAAATTTTCTCTTAGCTTCAGCTGATAATTCCCTGGAACTACTTAAGGTTTTGTTTAAATTAATCAGGTCATGAAGACCTATTCCAATAGTGCTCCATAGATGGGAAATGTCTCCTAGCAATCTTTGAAAGTCATTAAGAGTCTGCAGTCAGTCTCTTCTAATTTGTACTTTTTGGGGTCTAATTTTTTGTAAACCTATTTTATAGCCTAAATAATTAATAGAATTGTCTCTTTGTATTTTTTCAGGAGCAATTTGTAATCCCCAGCAAGGCAAAATTTTCTTTACTTCTTCAAACACTTTTTCTTTTTTTTTTTAAATTTTTCTTTCTTTATTTATTATGTATACAGCTAGCCAGAAGAGGGCACCAGACCTCATTACAGATGGTTGTGAGCCACCATGTGGTTGCTGGGAACTGAACTCAGGACCTTTGGAAGAGCAGGCAATGCTCTTAACCACTGAGCCATCTCTCCAGCCCCAACACTTTTTCTAAAGTATCTACAATTGAATCAGATAGCAAAATGCTGTCCATGTAATGGTAAACTATAGATTCAGGAAATTGCTTATGAATCATTTCCAGTGGCTGACTTACAAATTAAATAATGGCACAGGGTGGTGCTATTTAACATTTCCTGTGGGAGATCCTTCCATTTATATCTGTTAGCAGGCTGAGAATTATTGTAAGAAGGCACTGTGAAGGCAATTTTTATTTTGTATTTTTCTTGTAAGGTATAGTGAAGAAACAATCTTTTAAATCAATACCTGTAAGGGCCATCCTTTAGGCAATAGAGAAAGCAAAGGAATGCCAGACTGTAGAGAGCCCATTGGCTGAATCATCTTATTAACAGCTCTTAGATCTGTCACCATTCTCCATTTTCTAGATTTCTTTTTAACAACAAATTCAGGAGAATTCTAAGAGCTGGTAGATTCAATATGCTGAGCATCTAGTTGCTCCAGTACCAGCTGTTCTGAAGCCTGCTGTTTCTCTACTGTTAAAGGCCATTGCTTAACCCATACAGGTTTCTCTGTCAACCATTTTAAAGGTAGGGCTGTTGGTGCCTTTGAAATATCAGCAGCTGTTGTGCCCTGTTCTTGTACAACCTGAATGGTCGATGACTGTTCTTTATAAAGTCTTCTAATATTTTTCCCAGAAACATATATTAATTTATGGTTTGTTTCTAATATCAGGGTAATGTTAATCTGAATATTCCATTGTTGTAACAAATTATGTCCCCACAAATTCATTGCTATGTTAGCCACATATGGTTTTAATTTTCCTTTCTGACCTTCAGGCCCCTTACATTCAGCCCATTTCATGTTCTGCTTTACCTGAGATAAAGTTCTGATCCCTCAAAACTGAACATTTAGATCTTGAAGAGGCCAGTTTGGATGCCAAGAATCTGGTGAAATTATTTTTATATCCGCACCTGTGTCTATCAGACCTTCAACGACAACATTATTTATTCATAATTTTAATTTTGGTCTTTGTTTACTTATAGAAGTTTGCCAAAATACTTACTTTATGGTTTCTCTTGAATATTTTGTTTTCTCTTCTATAGCTGTTCTATCATCCAGAGCAATATGGTTTCTTACAATAGGCATTAAGTTCTTTAATTGCTCTGGCAAGGAGTTTCCTCTACAATGGCAGGAAGTAACTGAACTGTATTTGACATGGGAGCCTGTGAGAGGCCGCCCTACACAGAACTTCCACAACAACAAAAGATTACCTTGAATGTTCCTTGACCTACATTCATTAGTTCAGTGCCTACCTTTGCCACACCTTCTGCATAATCCACAAGGGAGGGGCCTTCTAAATGGTTTATTCTTTGAAAAAACATTGTTTCTAGGAACATCCTGTCTACAGTCCCTTTTATGGTGACTTTGTGTGCCATAATTATAACACTTGACATTTCTATTTTTCCTCAAATCTCTAGAAATCACCTTTCCTGTCCATGTATCATCATGTTCATGAGATTTAATATTAATTGTATCTTGAATCCATTTCTCCAGAGGTGCTGGTCTTGCCTTCAGTGGCCTAATTATCTTTTTGTATAGACAATTGGCATTTTCAAAAGCCAGAGATTCAATTATTATTTGTCTAGCTTCTGAATTAGGTATTATTCTATTTGCTGCTGATGTCAATCTTTATAAGAAATCTGTGAAGGTTTCTTTGGGACTATGAGTGACTTGAGTAAATGACTCAGTCTTTTTCTGCTTCTTCAATTCTGTCCCAGGCATTCAAAACTGCTACATGGCACAAAGCCACCATGTAACCATCATTGAGAGATTGTCTTTCTACAGTAGCATAGTTTCCTTCTTCAAGAATTTGATCTTTGGAGATTTCCATACCTCTAGCTTTACTCTGTTCAATATTCTTGGCCTCTTCTCTGAACCAGGTATGCCATTATTATTGTGGACCAGGCTCTAAAACATGTTTAACCAATTCTTTTCAGTCTTTAGGGATAATTCTATTACAAACTGACCATGAGTTTAACATTTGCTTCACAAAAGATGAATGCATGCCACATGAGACTGTTGCTTCCTTGAGTCTCCTTAAATCTCACATTGGCACAGGAGTCCATGCAGCTCTTACTTTCTATCATTTGGCAATTCCTGTAAAGTTACTGGAAGTATTAAAGTTGGTTTGAAAACCTTAGGATGTTCCTCTCTGTTCTTAAAATGTAACACTGAAATTGGTTTTCCATTAAATTCCTCTGTCTGGATTTGAATATCTCTGGGATCTGTTTTATTAAGTTTTTCGAAGGCCCTCAGATTAACCAGCTTCTTTAGTGATACAACAAAAATGATAAAGCTGATAATGTTTACAATTGAAATTACATAAATTCCATCTAAATTAGATCTCCTCTCCATTTAACTGTTCTGGTTTCAAACTGTCTAGCATATTATCTTACAGAGACATAAATCCCTCCATTGTAATATTTTTTTTCCATTTTTTAATGTGGGAAGAAACCTCTTTTAACCATTCTCTTTAAGAATTCCCAATTGTCAGTTGGGCAGTGGTGGCGCATGCCTTTAATCCCAGCTTGGAAGGCAGAGGCAGGCAGATCTCTGTGAGTTCGAGGCCAGTCTGGTCTACAAGAGCAAGTTCCAGGACAGGCACCAAAGTTACATAGAGAAACCCTGTCTCAAAACAAACAAACAAAGAAAAATCCTAATTATCTTTCTAAATGTACCAGTGATGCTGATGAAGATGTGAGGCTTGTTGCTGCCGCGTAAAACAGTAAGAGTCTGAGTGGATTTCAAGACAGCTACCTAGTTTGGGAGCTGCCTGAGAAGGGGTTCTGGGAGAGCCTGCAACCCATGGTAGAGAGTGGTAGGGAGAGAGACACAGAGAGAAGGGGGGTGGAGAGGAGAGAGAAAGCAAGCGAGTGAGCCGGCTGTCTGAAAAAACATTGGAGCAGGGGGAAGCACATGTGGAGGGAGGTTTCCTGAAGGCAGAACCAGCCAGTGTAGGGCTGGTGATTCCTGTGGCATCTGGAGCCCAGATACTTCTGGAGTTTGGGTGTTAGCTGGAGACTATTTCAGAGAAGCTACATATACAACAGGAACATCTATAATCTCTCAAATTCTTGGGGAAAAAAGAAAAGAAAGCCTAGCTGGGTGGGACTGAAACATACAGCTCTGGCTTGTACCAATGACTAAAAAGTGACAGGCAAATGGCTTTTTCAGAAATTTGTACCCTAAACGTTGGGCACCATATGTAGCATGAATAATTAAAACCCAGAGACAGATATTTGAGTTCAACCTGAAGATCAGAAAAGCAGACATTAAGCCACTAGAGAGCTCTTACCTCTATGAAATCTTCAGACTGAAAGAAAGAGAGCGAGTTCATGTCTTAACCTGCCTTATATTCCTTTCTAGTGCTGGAATTAAAGGCGTGCACCACCACTGTTCTGTCTCTATGGAAAACTAGTGTGGCTACTGGGGTTAAAAGTGTGTCACCGTTGCCTGGCCTGTATGGCTGACTAGTGTGACTGTTTTGTGTTCTGGCCTTCAGGCATGCTTTATTTATTAAAATATAAATGAAATATCACTACAGAGGTTGAGTCAGGTGCATGCATTTCTCCAGACATCATGCTTTTGGGGGGGCATAATGAGAAGTCTGAATGGTAACTTCTAGAAGGAATTGGAAGAAGCAGTCTGTTTCATTGTGTTTCTCTTGCACTCCGAAAGAAAATGAAATTCTCAATATGTTTGTGGGAATCCACTTCCTAAAAGACTTGGCTTGGATCAGGTGTAGTGACACATGTCTTTAATCCTAGCACTCAGGAGGCAGAGGCAAGTGGATCTCAGTGAGTTTGAAGCCAGTCAGGGCTACACAGAGAAAGCCTTTCTTGAAAACCAAACTAAAACAACAAAAAATACCTGGTTTAGAGACTTAATGATCTTGAATAGGTAGCAACAATCATAAATGATCTATATTGCAAATGATTATAAATATCTTAATTTGGACTGGAGAGATGGCTCAGTGATTAAGAGCACACTGCACTCTTCCAGAGCACATGAGTTCAGTTTATAGCACCCTTGTAAGGTGCATCACAACCTCCTGTAACTCCAGCTCCAGGGAATTCAGCTTCCTCTCTTAGCCTCTGTCCCTGCACCCATGGCACATGCTTACACAAAGGCATGTATCCATACACATTATTAATACTAATTTTTTTTAAAAAAGTAACATATATATATTAGTTTCCACACATATTTTTAATAGTTACGTTTGGATCAAATAATACCCTAAGTTTAGAAATGTACTGCAATGTGAAGGATTTACACAGAGCAGAATAGTGAAGTGTCTAGATGTGCTAACTGCCTGCCATGTTGGAAGGATTACCTGTCATGTTAGAGCCGTTCCTTCTCAAGCTTAGTGGAAGTCCCTTTTGCTGGCCCCTGTACACAAATTTAAAAGCAAGGAAAGAGGCGCAGATGAGCACTTGTATACATACCCGACAACTTGAGTTCAAGCCCCAGATCCCACAAGGTAGCAGGAGAGAACTGACTCCTGAGAGTTGGCCTCTGACTTCCACATACCCACAGTGACTAGTTTATACTCACATACTCCAGCACACTCACACACTAACTGAAATAAATGAATCAAATTAATACATTCAAAGAAAAGTAAGGCCATGCTAATTGGAAACAGTTGTTTGGGGTAGTTATCTTCTGTGGAGAGAATCGAAGGGAGGCTTTTATTTCTGAACATGGAACAAATGAGATGAATTGCTGCCTCATTTGTGGGGTGAGAGTTATTAGGAATAGTCTAGCTTTTGCCTCTTATCAAAATTAGGATGCTGATTTTTTTTTTAGGATGCTGATTTTTAAATTTAATTTCTGTCCTGCATACTTCATAGATGCCTGCTTATCCTTCCTTCCTTTGTGATAGTCTAGGCAATGTGGCTTCGCAGAGGCGAGTGTCCTTGCTGTCCTGCTTATTCCCCTGTCCCCCACACCCTTTTCTTTCTTTTAGCTTTTCAAAGTTTAATGGTGCCATTTTACTGTGAAGGAAGTTTCTGGAGAGCAGGCTATTATTGCCTTCCTAAAGAGAGACAATTAAGTAACACCTGGTAGTTTAGCTCCGTTTTCAATCTGTGGTAATGTGTTTGTCTTACTGTTTTTGATCTAGGATGATCTCAAAACTCGAAGCTCAGGTGAAACAAGTAGAGCATGAGAATATGTTGAGTCTTCGTCACAGCGCTAAAGGTCCCACGAGGCCATCCCGGGCCAAGTAAGTGACTTCATATAGTGCCCTTGCAACAAGGATAGTGCGTGCCTCTAATGAGGCCCTCTGTTAATTAGGAAGCCAGAGCTAAATATCCTTATGGTCATAGATGTGCATTAAAGTCACAATCGCTGGATGTCATTCAGAACCCTACAAAGAAGCAGTTTCAAGGCTTAGAAAAGCACAGAGTTACGTGGGCATTGTGTTCTTGATGCTGTGTCTCCAGTGCTCTCTACATCTCTTACTTTTTAAAATACCTTCTTTTTCCATGTAGGCAACTTTTTTTTAATATATTTATTTATTTATTATGTATACAATATTCTGTCTGTGTATGCCTGCTGGCCAGAAGAGGGCACCAGACCTCATTTTAGATGGTTGTGAGCCACTCAGGACCTCTTAACCTCTGAGCCACCTCTCCAGCCCCATGGCAACTTTTAAAAAAGATTTATTTCTATTGTTTTTAAGTATGTGTCTGTGCGGGTATATGAACTTGAGTCCAAAAGCAGGTGACAGGTTCCTGGAGTTAGAGTTCCTGGAAGCTGTGAGCCACCTGACATGGGTCCTAGGAGCTAAACCTAAGTCCCTGTGAATGATCTATGAGCACCTTTATTCTCTGAACCTTCTCTCCAGCCTTAAGCCATTTTTAATGAGAGTTATAGATGAGATTATTTTATTTCTATATCTTTTCAAGTGTTTCTTCCTTATATTTGCTTTCCATCATTTTCCTGCTTGGTGAGATTTGGCTCTCCATTCCAGAATCTTTATGTGTTCTTTGCTGAGGTAAATGCCCATATGGACAATTGTGCCATTAACCTACTCTCCACTGTCCCATTTCAATGTGGATGACAGCCGGGCATGGTGGCATATGCCTCTTTAATCTCAGTATTTAGAGGCAGAAGCAGATTGATCTCTTTGAGTTTGAGGCTAGTCTGCATAGCACGTTTCATTCCAGCCAGGGCTACATAGAGAGACCCTGTTTCTAAAACAAAACAGCAAACATCAATGTGAATAGCATATTTTTTTTTTATAAACTCGACTGATTTGCTAATCTGCTGCCCTTTGTAGTGTCCTCCTACAACCTGAACCTCATCATTTTTTTCTGATGGGTGTAGAAGACATCGCCCTGCCGCCCAGATCTTTGAAAAGAAGAGAAATAGTTGGGAGTAGTGGTGTACTTGGGTGGCAGAGGCAGGTGGGTCTCTGTGAATTCAAGGCCAGCCTGGTCTACATAGTGAGTTCCAAGACAGACAGAGTTACATAAGAGACCTTGTCTCAGAAAAAAGAAAAAAAAGAAAAAAGAAGAGGAAGCAAAGAAGAAAGGAAAAGAAAGAAAAATGAAGAAAACCCTCAAGTGTGGGACGCAGCCTTGGTTTGTTTTATGGTTTCTGCTTCACACACACACACACACACACACACACACACACACACAAAGGAAAGAAACCTACGATTTGTCTCAGCAGGTAAAGACAATTGCCACAAAGTATGATGACCTGAGCTTAAACCCACATGGTAGAAGGAAAGAACCAACTCCTAAAAGTTGCCTTCTGACTTCCACATGTGAGCCAAGACATGCATGTGTACCCACCTCACAATTTAAAAATTACTAAGTCTTAAAGCAGTAGATGTGGTGGTATATGCACTTGCAGGCCTAGCTCTTGGGAGGTGGATATAGGAAGATTAGCAGTTCAGGGTCATCCAATTGATACCAAGCCTAGGCTATGTAACACCTTGTCTCAAACAAAAACATAAACCAAACCAAACCAAAGGTAAAAACTGAATTTATGAGAATAAGCAAAAGAAGAGGCATAAGGTTGGGTAGGAGGGGAGTCTCTCAGTGGGTTGGAATGTGAGGTGCCAGGATTTTGTGGGTTCTGTTCATTCATATTGTTACAGGCAGGAGGCAGAGTGAGTGTATGGCCTTCAAAGGCCTGACCCCAGTGATCTCTCCCACCAGCTAGGCCCCATACCCCTGAGGTTCCATAATCTCCCAAACAGTGCCACCATCTCAGCACCAGCTGTGAAAGCACATGAGCCTGTAGGGGACGTTGATATTTATGCCGTGATGCACGGCTTAGACAGCCGCAGCAGGAAGTTATGCAGCCTCCGTGAACTTTCTAATCACCGTCAGGCATTTGGATTTTACCCTAAGTCCATTGAGAATCCTCTCAAAGGTTTTTATTTTACTTTAGATTTTTGGGGTTAGGGTCTGTCTGTGTAGTCCTGGCTATCCTAGAACTTACTATATAGAGTTGGCTGCTGGCCTCAACCTGGTCCTTCTACTTCTTTATCCTGAGTGCTGGAATTAAAGGCATGTGCCATTGTGTCTGACAAGGATTTTAAAGATCTATATTATTTGTGTGTGTGTGTTGTGTCCATTTGCCATTGTTTACATGGAGGCTAGAGGATAACTTTCTGGAAGCAGTTCTCTGTTTCTACCTTTACATGGACTCCACGGCTCAAACCCAGGCCATTAGTCTTTTGAGGTAAGTACCTTATGTACCGAGCCGTGATCTTGTCCCCTGAAGATTTTTATTAGAAAACAATGCCATCTGACTTTTGCTTTTTTAAAATTCTTTCCATGAAAAAAAGAGATGAAACAGGAGAGCATGGAAACAGTAGATGAGTTAGGCCATTTCAGTGCGAGGAGAGCAGGTTTCTAGGTATCTGGATCTGTAAGAATGAGGCCAGGGAGGCAGCTCAGTGTACATCCTCATGGTGGAAGAGAGCCAACTTCAGAAATTGTCCTATCACTTCTACACATGCACCGCGGCATGTCTGTGCACACACAAAATAAGTAAGTGTAATAAGAATAATATTTTTAATTACAAGAAAAAAGAATTTGAAAGGTTTTGGAGGTGTAATCCACAGAACATTGTTGTGTCTTGGCTGGTGAGGCAAGAGATCGAGAACACCAAAGGCTGCCATGTGTTGAACTGAAGACAAGATCAGAGTGCCTGGCATGGGAATTTTTGCTTGGGATTCCCACGGACTTGAAGCAGAAATCAAATGGGCAATAGTAAACTTAGGCTTGGAGATCCAAACTCCTAAGTTGGAGGTACAATGTTGGAGTCAGTTATTCGCCAGTGATGCTTACAGCTACAGGATTGATAGGAATTGAGTGTCAGTGGGAGTGGGCACAGGACAGAGCTCCCAGGAACCCTACTTCTGTGCTGGGTAGAAGAGTTTGGCAAAGGAGCCTGTGAAACTGCTTCTGGAAGTGAGGAGGGAAATTGAAGCAGCCATCAGTTAGAGCAAGGACTGAAAAGGCCTCTTGGATTCACAAGCTGGGGGCTTCTTTGACTCAGGAGAGTGTGGATAGTGAGAGAAGTGTTTGAGGTGTGTTGAAGACAGCCTGCACATCGAGCAGCTGGAAGTGCATATGTTGTGATATGCTTATTCGGGGTGGCCGTGTGTGAAAGGAAGGCTTGGCAGACTGTAGCCTTTAGGCCAAAGCCAGGCTACACCATCATGTTTTGTGATGTGTATGACTGAGGAATTTGAAGTATTTGGTCAGGACTGGGACTTGTGTGGCTCAGCTGGTAAAACACTTACTTTACAAGCTGAAGGGCCTGAGTACGAGCCCCAGAGCCCACATGAAAATGCTAGGTGTGTCACTGGGCGGTGGTGGCGCATGCCTTTAATCCTAGCACTCAGGAGGCAGAGGCAGGCGGATCTCTGTGAGTTCGAGACCAGCCTGGTCTACAAGAGCTAGTTCCAGGACAGGCTCCAAAACCATAGAGGAAACCCTGTCTCAAAAAACAAAGCAAAAACAAAAACGAAAATGCTAGGTGTGGGGCTGGAGAGAGGGCTCAGCAGTTAAGAGCACTGGCATCTCCTTCAGAGGACCTGGGCATCCACATGACGGTTCACAATGGTCTGTAATTTCAGTTCTAGGAGAGCTGACGCCCTTTTCTCAGGCATGCATATGGTACATAGACATACAGGCAGACAAAATACTCATGCATATAAAATAAAATAATAAAATTTTAAAATGCCAGATGTGATAGTGTCTCTTAATTCTAGCACTGGAAAGTTGGAGATAGGAGGATTCCTGGTACTCGCTGGCTGTCACTCTAACCTAATTGAATTCCAAGGCAATGAAAGGCCCTGTCTCAAAGGAGGTGAACAGCCTTTTTGAGGATGACATCTGAGGTTGTCCTTTGGCATGTGAATATACATACATGCATAAGAAATATTTGGGAACCAGGGGGTGGTGGTGGCGCATACCTTTAATCCCGGCACTTGGGAGGTAGAGGCAGGCGAATGTCTGTGAGTTCAAGTCCAGCCTGGTCTGCAGAGCTAGTTCCAGGACATCTAGGGCTGTTACACAGAGAAACCCTGTCTCGAAAAATCAAAATAAAAAAAAAAAGAAGAAAAAAGAAAAAGAATATTTGGGGCATGTCTTTAATCCTAGCACTCAGGAGGCAGAGACAGGCAGATCTCTGAATTCAAGGCCAGCCTGATCTATATCATGAGTTCTAGGTCAGCTAGGGCTAAAGGGCTATCTATATTTTGATGTTGATGTAAGGAAGAAAAAACTGATTCATTTACATATCATCTTCCAGCTTTTGCATGACAACAATGAAGTTGAGTAGTTGGTGATGAATATTGTTTGTCCTGTAAAACCTAGAATAATATTTTTTTCTTTTGCCTTTTGTAGAAAAAGGTGTTACAAATGTCTCATCTGGACTGTCTATTTGTATTAATTTTAAGAGTATGATATAGAACAGTAAAAAACGGGTTGAGGAAGAAATAGAATACTATTTTTCTTTCCAAAGTGCTGGTGGCTGGGGTCGGCAAGATGGTTCAGTGGGTAAAGGCCCTTACCGCCAAGCCTGAAATGAATTTGAACCCCAGACCCACATGGTGGAAGGAGAAAACCGACTCCTGCAAGTTGTACTTTGAGCTTCCCAAGTGCTCCATGGCATGTGCATACCCTCCCCAATACATACATCTATAAACAAAGTAAATTTCTGAAAAAGAAAATCCATAAGCATTTATTTGGGAAATACAGTTTACTAGGGTCTTTGTATGTCAATGATCCTTCCACATTATAAGATAACCACATGTTCTTTTAAGTCTATACCAAGTCAAGTTGGCATGCTTTCCAGGTTAAGCCGTGTTTCTTCTGTTATTTGCAAAGTAACCTGAAAATATTACAACAAAATCTACTGAGCCATCTCACTGGCTCGTTCGTATGTGTGTCTGTGCCTGTGTGTGACTTTTATGTTAGTGAACAAGAAAAATAAAGGATGAGGGCTGGAGAGATGGCTCAGAGGTTAAGAGTATTGCCTCCTCTTCCAAAGGTTCTGAGTTCATTTCCCAGCAACCACATGGTGGCTCACAACCATCTATAATGGGGTCTGGTGCCCTCTTCTGGCCTGCAGGCATACATGCAGACAGAATATTGTATACATAATAAATAAATAAATATTTAAAAAAAATAAAGGATGAGTATTCAGAATACAAGATATCTCTCACAACTCAGTAAGAAAGAGACAATTTCCTCCACAGAGAAATGGTGACGGGATGTGAAGCTGCACAGAAACAGAAAACAGCCAATAGCAGTGAAAAGATGCTTATTGTCCTAAGAAACCAGGAAAATGCCAATTAAAGTAATAGTATGTACCATTCCCATTATCAGACAGGCCAGACTTAATTTGTTCCAAAGTTTGGCAAAGGTGAAGAAAGGAACCCAGACACCAATGGCTGACTGCAGGCGATAGCGCTTGTCTAGAGGATGATTTGTCAGAAGACTGAAGGTGATGGCTGCACCCCACATTTTATGGCTGTGTTTTTAGAAATTTAGGTCACTTCTTCCACATGTTAATTGTAGTGGTGTTGAAACAGCATCTACCATCAGGAGACACAATCAGACAGGAGGAATGACTGACAGCTCTGCATGCAAACGTGAATAAATCATGAACATGCTGTTGCAGAGAAGACGTATTGAAGGGTGTGGATAGTGTGCCCTTGTTTAACAAACGCAGCTATACATATGTATACAATGTTATGTCTCACAATTAAAAACAAATATGGCCAAGATCTAAGCATCTGTTAAAACCGAGAGTAGGTAGGTGGGTGCTCATTGTATTTTCTGTGATTTTCTAAGAATGTTCAAAATGTTTCTTCATTTAAAAATTGAGGGAAGGGCCTGCCTGGGGTGTAGCTGTGGCCAAGAGCCTGCTTAACAGTACACAAGGCCCTGGGACAGGTCCCAGCTCACCAAGAGATCTTTTTTAAGGATAAGAGTGACCTGGGGTTAAAGTGAAAATCGAGGGAGGTTGTGTGCCTTTAAACCCAGCACTCAGGAGGCAGTGACAAATGGATCCCTGAATTCAAGGCCAGCCTGGTTTTATAAAGTGAGTTCCAAGACAGCCAGAAACCTTTAAAATAAGATTCATTTTTTTCAAGTATAGGTTGCCCATATGTGGTTTCTAAGTCACTGTGCAAATATGTAAGTCAAACTTGGGAATGGGTTGTTCTGATATAAACATTCTAAGTTGAAGTGCAAGGGTGGGGGGTTGGAAAGATGGCTCTGTGGTTAAAAGCACTAGTTGCTCTTCCAGAAGACCTGAATTCAACTCCCAGCACCTATATGGTGGCTCATAGTTACCTCTAAATCCAGTCCCAGGGCATCTAATGCCCTGTTTTGACATTGTTGGGTACCAACACACATATGCACAGATAAAACATCCACCAACGTTTTATATACATAAATTTTCTTAAAATTGAAGTGCAAACTTTGTGATGCCATGGAATGTTTCCTTTCCTTACAGCACACTGGCGACCTCAGATGTCA
The DNA here is from genome assembly GCF_014885135.2 of Alexandromys fortis. Lineage (NCBI taxonomy): Eukaryota > Metazoa > Chordata > Mammalia > Rodentia > Cricetidae > Alexandromys > Alexandromys fortis. The sequence continues at coordinate 6,474,966 of NW_026067935.1, forward strand.
GTAGGAGGAAGTGGCTGATTCCAGGAGCAGAGTATTCCATTTTTACTGGGCAGCCTCTGGACACTAGGAAGACAGATAATCAGCTGGAGGAATCCCGTGTTCCTGGGTGAGAGAACCGCTGAGGTCGGTTGAGGAGTGCTTTCATAGAGACAGAACTGTCTCCCGCAAAGGAACTAGTCAAAAGTTGGGCTGTGTGGAGGGGGCGGGGTCAAGAAACAGTTGTTCTGGGGTTTCTGTCTTCTCTTTGAAGATGGACCTGAGGTTCTTCCTGGATTAGGAGAGTGGGCAACTCAACTGTCTTTCAGAAGTAGGGCTTCCCCACTGTGGATAGGGAGTACCCATTCTAGATAGTGTTGATGAGTAGATGCAGCTGGGTGACTGTCTTCCAGCAAAGCTCAGCTGTGAGGGTAGACAGGATGCCTTGGTCGAACTCCTGATCTTCCGCTTTTCACCTCACCCCCACTCCGTGCTGGAATTCTAGGACCATTAATTCTTTACTATTTTAACTTCAACCTGGTTTAGGCATTTTGTTTGTTTGCATAGAAAGCACTTGTAGCAGTGAATCCATCTTCCCATCCCTGAGAGGCTAATGCTTTTTTTTTTTTTTTTTAAGGATGTTTTACCTTCATAGGCTCTGCAGTACTTCTCTGTATGCCCAGGGGCATAGTGCAGCCTTGTTAGGACAGTGGGATAATCCTGTCACTCTTGACCATAGCAAGCTCAACTGTGTACTCTCAAAATCTTAACCATCCTCGTGCTTCAGCCTCCTGAATGCTGGGGTTGCAGGCCTGTGTGTGCCATCAGGCCTGACTCCCTCCCTCTTTTCATGAGGACCTTCCAGCCCATTGTGGGGGCTCCTCCTTATGACCTATCTGATCTTCATTTCTTTTTAAAGGCCCCCAATTCCAAATGCTTCCAGCTAAGGTTAGGCTGTTATCTGTACATTATGGGATAGGGACATGCAAATGTTCAGCCCACAGCAGTTAAAATTGCAGCTACTGTTTTAGATACAATTCTCCTCCAGAAAAGGACTCTTCCCTTGGATGTTCACCTTCAAGCTTATTGATTAAAAAGCAGAGGGATACTCCAGACGCACCGATCGTGAAAGCTTTAAAGGAACTTGATGATGAAAGAATATTTAAGAATTGGGGGACACAGACAGAGAAAGAGGATACATCAAGTAGTAAGTATTTTCTTTTTAATTTTAAGATTCATTGATTTTATTTTACATCTATGAGTGTTTTGCCTGAATGTTTGAATGTGCTTGTGTAAACCTGGTACCCATGGAGGTATCAGATCCTCTGGACCTGGGGTTATGAATGTTTGTGAGCCTCTGTGTGGATGTTGAGAACCGAACCCAAGCCCTCTACAAGAGCAGTACATACTTCTGATGGGCCATCTTTCTAACCCCTCTAAGTAGTATTTTGTTCCTTATTTGATATTGGAAGAGGTATCTGCCCTTTTCCTTAATTTTTAAAAATCTTTCTCCTTCCTTCCTTCCTTCCTTCCTTCCTTCCTTCCTTCCTTCCTTCCTTTCTTTTTTTCTTTTTTTCTTTCCGTTTGTTTGTTTTGTGTTTTGGGACAGGATTTCTCTGAGTAACAGCTCTGGCTGTCCTGGAAATAACTCTATAGATCAGACTGGTCTCAAACTCATAGGCCTATCTCTGCCTCCTGAGTGCCCTGATTAAAGGTGTGCACCTCCTCCATCTGGCTCGTTTTCCTTAATTTATGTTATAGTCTTTAAAATTAAATTTTCAGCCAAGCAAGGCAGTGCGTGTCTTTAATCCCAACAGAGGCAGAGGTAGGAGCTTGAGGCTAGCCTGGTCTACATGTTCCATAGTGAGAACCTGCTTCAAAAAATAAGACAAAATTCTCAGGTAGTGAAATTAAGTCCTGATTTATGATACTGATCCAACCCCATTTCATAGATAACTGATCCTTAATAATAATTTATCTTTGTCCTGGCATATCATGTACCTTTCATATGAAGCGAACTGCATATTGCATTTGATTATTTAAAAGGCCTAATGAGATGGCTCAGTGGTTAGCTGCACTTGTTTTTGCAGAGGACATGGGTTCAGTTTCTAGCATCTACATGGTAGCTTACAATTGTTAACTCCGGTTCCAGGGGATCTGATGCCTCTAGCATCTGTAGGCACCTGCATTCATGTGCACATACCCAAATGCCGATATACACACCTGCATATAACTAAAAATAATAAGGAAAATAAGGTTCATGTGAGCTGGGCTGTGGAGGCATATCATCCCACTTCTATCTGCTAAGTAGGGGAATTGAAATCACAGCCTGCCTGGGCTACAGAGTGAGTTTGTCTACATCTGTTTGTCTAACTTGCACGTGTTGGGAAATTGTGGCAGTCATCTGATATTCATAAAACAAGGAGTAAGATGGCTGGGGGGCGGGGGGATTGTCCCAGCATTCAGAGGCTGAGGCAGCAGGATCCAGAGTGTCAAAAATAGAGAAAAACCACATTTTTTTCCTATCTTCCTTCTTTTTCCTGGTTACTGAGCATCTCTAGAGAGTAAGAGGAATTTCTTTCAAGGTATTCTTTCCCCCAGGTCTAGGTGCTTCTCTCTGTTTCTGTCCTCTATCCCTATCTCTTCACCCCACAGCTTTTTCTCTTTGCCCTTCACTCTCTCTCTGAGACAAGATTTCACATAGCCTGGAACTTACTATGTTTCTGAGGGTGACCTTGATTTCTGATCTGCCTCCACTCCCCAGTGCTGGGCTGACAGGTGTTGACCACTGTGCCTTGCTCCCTTGGTCCTCTACTTCCTGTCATGCTTGCTTCTCAGACCTCCCAGGCACACCTTCAAATCTGTGGTGCTGCACCCTACAGCGGGTCTCCTAATAAATAAGTTAGTACCCTGCTTCCTAAAGATGCGTTCTCTGAGCACTCGCCTGAGTGCAGCTGTGACAGGAAGCCTCCTTCCCAGCACTGCTGCCGTCACAGTGCGGGACATGTGCAGACCCTATTATTACAGCCTAGACAGAAGACGCACTTTGAGCGTGCACTCAGTGGAGGGCCTTGTAGGGTGACAGCTGTGACAGAGCAGATGGTGGAAACCAGGTCTGCCTTATTTTTTTGTGTTTCTCTGATACAGAATTAGTGAATCCTCGGCAAACTGAACCTTTAGTCAATACAGGCTGTTCCCCAGAGAAATGTGCCCAGCAGAGACCAAAGAGACAGAGTTCAGCTTCACAAAGATCGTCGTCTCTCCCACCCTCCAGTCGTAAAGCCAACACTCCAAGTAAGAGATGTGTGTGCTTTGGGCTGGGGGGAGTGGCTTTTCAGTTGGCTTTCTGCCCCAACAAAGGATGCTGAGTACAGGGTCCCTGAGAACAACCAGAGAATAAGATTGTCTGAGTACAGATAACTCATTTTATGCCAGGCTTGTGGTGGAGGTTTGTCATCCCAGCTGTCTGGGAGGCTAAGGATCAAGGATCAAGGCCTGCCTGATCTACTGTGTGAATTCAAGGCTAGCCTGCAGCTTTGCAAGACCCTGACTTAAAATAAAAAGCAGAAAGGGCTGGGATGTAGCTCAGTGGTGGAGCCCTGGCCTAGCATGGATGTGGTCCTTAGCACCATAAGAAGTTGCTTTTGAAAGTTTAGAGCGGGTTGATCTCTTTTGAGCTCTAATTGAGAAAATTACAGAGGTGAGAAGATGCTTCTTACATATCTGATGTCTGTCTTCCCTAGCTTTTCCTCCCCACAGTTCCAGGCTGTTTTAAAGCTTAAGCATTGACTTTTCATGTCCCCTTTCGTACCCGCTCAGGGGAGTCTGTATCTCCTGTGTTCAGGAGCAGGCACTGCTGCACAGCAGTTATGCCTTATTTCCACTTGACTTCTAAAATCCTGAAGAACCAGTTTTGAGCTACAGTGCTGAGACTATAGTCTGGATACTAAAGTGTCAGCAGGGATTGCTTGTAGATATTAGAGTTATGGGTTGTTTTATTTTCACTTTGTGTTCTCTTCAATACCATCAAGTTTTGCTATGGAATTTCTTTCTTCATTTTTTTTCTTTTTCTTTTCTCTTTTTGGTGTTTCAAGACAGGGTTTCTCTGTGTACCCCTGGCTTTCCTGAAACTTGCTCTGTAGACCAGATTGACCTTAAATTTGCAGAGATATGTCTGCTTCTGCTTCTTGAGTGCTGAGATTAAAGGCTTGCCCTATCACTACCTGGCGAATTTCATTATTTTTAAAATTAGGAATAAGTACTGCCAGCACAAATATAGGTGGAAATCATATTTCTTCTCTGTTTTCCTTTTTAGCAAAAAGAGAGATTATGTTAACACCAGTGACTGTGACTTATAGTCCTAAGCGCTCCCCTAAAGAAAATCTGTCCCCAGGATTTAGTCATCTACTTAGCAGAAATGAAAGCAGTCCTATTCGGTAAGTTCTGTAAAGTTGTTGAATTTTAAAATTTAAAAAAATTATTCGTTTTCAAGACATCTCATTGATTTACTGTGTGTGTTTGCATGTGTGAGCGTGTGTGCATGTCAGAGGATAACTTGTGGAAGTTGATTTTCTCCTTCCAACATGTGGGTTTCAGATATTGAACGCAGGGCATCAGGTTTGGAGGCAAGTACCCTTACCTACTGAGCCATCCTATTGGCCTCATTATTGATTTTGAACCATCAATATAGCTTTAGCCATTACTGATTCTTCAGTTGTCTGTCATTGGGGATCTGTGGCCTTAGGTCATTTATGTGAATATCATATGTAACATAAAGTATCATATGTGAAAATATGTTTGTTTGTTTGAGATGTGTTTTCTCAGTGTAGCTATTAGTGTCCTGGAACTCTCTCTGTAGACCAGGGCTAGCCTTGAATTCACAGAGATCCAGCTGCCTCTACCTCCCAAGTGCTGGAATTAAAGGCGTGTGCCACAACTGCCTGGAGAAAATAGTTTTTCACTATGGAAACTTGCCACTGCTAGCTCTTAAATGCTGCCTCAGCATCTCCTCAGATTTTAGATGTAGAAGGGTTTTTGTGCTTCTGACAAGGCGTGTGATACAGGGACATTTTGGTGCCAGATGGTGAGTGTGAGGGTGGCAGGTGCCTATCTCAAGATGCAGTGAACCCATCTTGAAGTAGCCCAGCACTGAGTGATGAAGTAGGGAGAACCGCCTCCTGGTTCTAGACCCAGTGGCCTAAGCACAGCAAGCCTCACTTTCCCCTTCTGAACGCCTCTCCTGCTGTTCCAGAAGCTTCTTAGAGAGATTGGATGAGGTAGCCAGTGCCTTAAGTTTCTAGTGTGGAAATAGAACTTCATGTCAGGAAAGACATTTAGTTTCAGCTTTGAAAATCATACAAGTAGGGCTAGAGAGATGGCTCAGTGGTTAAGAGCACCACCTGCTCGTCTAAAGGTCCTGAGTTCAATTCCCAGCAACCACATGGTGGCTCACAACCATCTGTAATGAGATCTGGCGCCCTCTTCTAACCTGCAGGCATACAGGCAGTTAGAACACTGTATACATAATAAATAAAATTAAAAAAAAATAAAACCACACAAGTAGCTTTTTTTTTTTTTTTAAGAAAATATGTGATAGCCAGGTGGTGGTAGTGCACACCTTTGATCCCAGCACTTTGGAGGCAGAGGCAGGTGGATCTCTGAGTTCAAGGCCTGCCTGGTCTACAAGAGCTAGTTCCAGTTTAGGCACCAAAGCTATACAGAGAAACCCTGTCTCGGGGGAAAAAAAAAAAAAAAGCTAAAAAAATAAAAAATAAAATAAAAGAAAGTGTGACTATATGAGTTTCTGTGGTGCCAGCTCAGCTTTCTAGTGAGTTGGGAAAACTTACTTCATGTTTTTCTCACAAGTAACTTGCTTCATTTACTAGATTTGATATCCTTTTGGATGATTTAGATACTGTTCCTGTGTCCACACTACAACAAACCAGTCCAAGGGAACAGCTCCAGTTTCTTCCTCTAGATGACTCGGAAGGTATCTTTTCCTAAAAATTACTAGTTAGAGTGAGAGGCATTTGTTTTCCAAGATTCCAGTGTCTTTGCAAAGCTCTGAAGACGGCCTGTGCTTGCGCATCCACAGTGTGCTCGCTGTGTGTGTGTTGATGGACAGGTTGGGAAGCAGAGGTGGGGTGCTGATTGTCATCAGCAGGACAGTGCTGCTCAGCTCCCCTCACACTGTAGCTGATAAGCTACTCAGGCTGTGGGTAGTTTTCATTTCACAACTTTAAACCTGGAATAAACTATAAGGTATATGAAGTCACTTGGTTAGGTCCTAATAATGTTAACTGTAAATATTCTTCAGCTGGGGGTGGTGGCACATATCTTTTATCCCAGCACTAAGGTGGCTGCAGCAGGAGGATTACTATGACTTCGATGTCATTTTGGGCTAATTAGTGAGTTCTAGAGCAGCCTGGATTAGTGTGAGACTCTGTCTCAAGAAACTGGCATGGGGGAGGAAAGAAAAGATGCTGCTTCTTTTCATTATGTTTTATGCCATATAGCAATTCCTTTCGGGAAGTGAGGTTGAGCAAGATATGTATTCAGTCTAAGTCTATTAAACAAATTAGGAAAGAAACATAGGAAATTTCTTTCTTTTCTGACAGAACAAAAGTATTCAGAAAAAGCCAGTGATGACCCTGTTAATCATAGCTCTTGTCCTGAACCCTTGCCAAGTGGTGTGAAGAAAGTGTCCACACGACAAGCCTGGGAGAAGAGTAAATCCGTTAGCCTTGAGCAGCGTAAGCCGGTGCCAGCAGCACTACAGGGTAACGATTTTGAATATACAGCAAAAATTAGGACCCTAGCTGAAACGGAGCGATTTTTTGATGAACTTACCAAAGAAAAAGACCAGGTAAAACTAATAAAATATAAAAAAAAAAAAACTTTTCCTGAATCTAATGCTTATGTCTAGAGGGAATAGTCAGAAGGGAATTACTGAGCTGGACAAAGTGGCATATGCCTGTGTTTCAGCCCTTGGGAGGCTGAGGCATGAGGATCATAAGTTACAGCTCGGGTTATATGGTGAGACCTTGTCTCCAAAACAAACAACAAATTAAACACACAACCACAAACCACTTAACAGAAAAAAAGTCAAATATAGGAAGGGTATCCTAGTCACTGTTCAATTGCTGTGAAGAGATACCATGACCAAGGCAGCTCTTATTAAAAAAGAAAACAAAACAAAAACCATTGGGGCTTGCTTATGGTTTCAGAGGGTTAGTCCGTCATCATGGCAGGGAGCATGGGGGCATATAAGTAAGAAGGTGCTGGAGAAGTAGCTGAGAGTTCTTTGTATATTTAGATGCATGCAGCAGGAAGAGCAGCTCTGGGCTTGGCTTGGGCTTTTGAAAGCCCTTTCCTAGTGACACACTTCCTTCAGTAAGGCCACACCTCCTAATCCTTCTCAAGCACTGTCAATCCTGATGACTAGCATTCAAATACGTGAGCCTAATGGGGGCCATTCTTTCTTTTTTTTTCTTTCTGTTTTGTTTTGTTTTGTCATTTTTTTCAAGGCAGGGTTTCTTTGTAGCTTTGGAGCATGTCCTGTAACTCACTCTGTAGACCAGGATGGCCTCAAACTCAGAGAGATCCACCTACCTCTGCCTCCTGAGTGCTGGGATTAAAGGCATGCTCCACCACCAGTGGAAGCCATTCTTATTCAAAGCACCACAAAGGACATCACTGTGTCAGACTTGTCATAAGGAATTCACCTTGGGTACAGTACATGGATACCAAAACTCCACCAGACATGCCCTTGAGCCACACGATTGTTATTAACTGAGTACATAGGGAACTATGTTAAGCCAAGATGGACAAGAAAATGCTAAGCTGAAATCTTTTCTTTCCCTTCTGTGTCAGAAAGCTCAGTGCCAATAATTAGAATTCTTTTGTTTTTATTTGAATACTTTCTCTTATTAACAGATTGAGGCAGCATTAAGCCGGATGCCTTCTCCTGGAGGAAGAATCACTTTACAAACAAGACTAAATCAGGTGAGACAGCTTAGCTGGGAGCTGCATTAGGGACCAGATAGACTCCGTGCTCTAAGAAGCATCGTAGAGCACGGTGGACTGTGTTAGTTACTTTTCTAGTGCTGTGATAAAATATCACGACCAAAGCAACTTATAGAAGGAAGCATTCATTTTGGCTTGTGGTTCAGAGTGTTAGTTTGTGACAGCAAAGTGAAAGGTGGTAGTTATCTGTGTAATATGCACAAGGTGCTGGCTTTTATGTCCAGCCCCAGTGATTAAAGAACGCCCATCTTCACTTTTAACCCCAGCACTCAGGAGACAGAGGCAGGTGAATCGTTGAGTTCAAGGCCAGCCTGGTCTATAGAGCAAGTTCCAGGACAGCCAAGGCTACATACACAGAGAGACCATCTCAAAAAAACAAATAAAAAGAGCACCCATCCTGTTATTAAGAATCATGCATTGGGGGCTGGAGAGATGGCTCAGAAGTTAAGAGCACTGGCTGCTCTTTTAGAGGTCCTGAGTTCAATTCCTAGCAACCATGTGGTTGTTCACAACCATCTACAGTGGGATCTGGTGCCCTCTTCTGGCATAAAGGCATACATGCAGATAGAACACTGTATACATAATAAATAAATAACATCTCTTTAAAACAAAACAAAAGAAGAATCATGCACTGAAGTGGAGATTGTGGCTCAACACATGCCATCCCTGTGCTTTGCAGGCTGAGGCAGTAGGATTCCAATTTGGAAGCCAGGCTAGGCTGTTAGATTCTGTCTCAAAAAATAAAACAGATTTGGGATCTAGCTAGGTTGAGAGTTCTTGCCTCTTATATAAAACCCTGGGTTCCATTCCCAGTACCACACAAAACTGGGTATAAGGACTGAAGGTGTGGCCCAGTGGTGGCAGAACATTTCCTACCATATGCAAGGCCCATGTTCATTCCCCAGTAACACACAGTAATAATAAATTGAAAAATTGGATATAGAGGTGCACATATATGGTCCCAGTATTTGAGAGGTGAAGGCAGGATCAGAAGTTCAAAGTCATCACCAGCCATATATTGAATTCAACATTGGCATGGACTACTTGAGATTTGTCTTTATTTATATTTATTCCTTTAAAAATTATTTCATATGTACGAGTGTTTTATCTACACATATGTCTGTGCACTACATGTGTGCCTGGTGCTTAAGGAGGCCAGACGAGGGCATCATATACGCTGGAACTGGAGTTATAATTCATTGTGAACCAACATGTAGGTGCTGGGCATTAAATCCAAGTCCTCTGCAGGAGCAGGAAATGCTCTTAACTACTGAGCCATTTTTTCATCCCCTACAGAGATTATGTTAATGAAAAGAGAAATAACCTGCTAATACAATTTTTTAAGTTTTTTCTTTTCTTTTTTCCCTCTACGTTAGCAGGTTTGGTTTTGTGATTCTTTTAGACAGGTTCTAGGCTGACTTTGAACTCATCAGCCTCCTGTCTCAGCTTTAGGAGTTGTGGGATTATAAGTGTGCATCAGCATGTCCAATTATCAGGTGTTTTGTTTTTTAAAACAACTCATATAGAGTGTAGACAATGCAGATGCAAGTAGAAATCAACACAGACTTTCTGGAATGCAGAATTTTTTTTGCATTTCTTTGAACTGAAGCACTTTTTTTTCTGTCTGCCAGTGATTGCAAAGTCAGTATTTATAGATACTGCAAAGAGATATGTTTAAGAAATGTACTGCGGCCTTATTTATAGTGTCCAAAATTAGAAGCAACCTAAATTTCTACTGAAAGATTCCTGGTTAAACGTGTTACTTGTGAAGGAATATTGTGCATTAATTTAGGAGGATATTGTTGGAAGATACTTTATAATATGCCAACTTTATAATATGCCAAGAAAGTTCAAAGGAAACTATTTGCAACATTCCATTCTGAGTTTTTCCTTTCTAAAAAGGATATGCATATATACGAGGGAAACAGGGAAGAGGGTGCTGGTCCTTCCTTTGCTCCTCGATTTTCTCAGTGTTCACAATGTATATTCAATCCTTTTACTAACATTGTTAAATATAAAAATTTCAAGTTCTAAGCTAGGTAGTGGTGGTGCATGACTTTAATCCCAGCACTCAAGAGGAAGAGGCAGGTGGATCTCTTGTTCGAGACCAACCTGGTCTAGAGAGTTTGAGGACAGGCAAGGCTATACAAAGAAACCCTGTCTCAAGGAGCCAGGGGATCAAGTTCTATTTCAGGATGGCATTTGTGTCAATATAGAATAAATGATCTAGATTGGTAAATATATATTCCAGGTATCATTAACTGTACTTCTTCATTATAACTGTGAACTCTTTTCTCCTGAAGTCTCTGTTTTTTCTTTTTCTTTTCTTTTTTTAATGAGACAAGATTTTTCTGTACAGCCCTGACTGTTCTGGAACTCGTTCTGTAGACCAGATTGGTCTCAAACTCACAACCCACCTGCCTCTGCCTCCCAAGAACTGTTATTATAGCTCTGAGCCACCATGCCCAGCTTCAATAATGTTTTGTTTGTTTGTTTGGTTTTCTCAAGACATTTCTCTGTGGCTTTGGAGCTTGTCCTGGAACTCACTCTGTAGACCAGACTGGCCTTGAACTCACAGAGATCCACCTGCCTCTGCCTGGGATTAAAAGGGAGAAATTTTGTCAGATTATTTGGCTACAGCTGCACTCAATATGCACACTTCTCTGGTGACCCATGGAGAGCACATTTGGGCTTCAAAATACTGATCTCAAGTCATTACCACCACCCCTGCCTGTGGCTGCACTGCTGTGCAGAATTCTCATATGCCAAGAATGCCAAAACAGACCAAGGATGGCCGTGCTTATTTACAAGGGTTGAGAAGCTGATTCATTGTTCAGTTTAAGAAAAATAGTGTTAGCCGGGCAGTGGTGGCCCACGCCTTTAATCCCAGCACTTGGGAGGCAGAGGCAGGCGGATCTCTGTGAGTTCGAGACCAGCCTGGTCTACAAGAGCTAGTTCCAGGACAGGCTCCAAAGCCACAGAGAAACCCTGTCTTGAAAAACCAAAAAAAAGAAAAAAGAAAAAGAAAAATAGTGTTGGCTATGTGGTGGTGGTACACACCTTTAATTTCAGCACTTGGGAAGCAGAGGCAGGCAGATCTCTGAGTTCGAGGGTAGACTGATCTACATAGCAAGTTCCAGGACAGTCAGGGCTACACAGAGAAAAACCTGTCTCAAAACAAACAAACAAACAAAAAGAATAATAATGTCAATATGATGATTTATGTAGAAAGAAAAATCTGTCGTTTTGATTTTATGCTTGCTTTTGTGCTCTAATCAGAGGTCTGTAGGTGGCAGTTGGCTGTTGACCTAGAGGACTTGGTGTGGATTCTGTTGACACCTTTCTCATTACTTTTACCTAGGAAGCCTTGGAAGATCGTTTGGAAAGGATCAATCGTGAACTGGGTTCAGTTCGAATGACACTCAAGAAGTTTCATATCTTGCGCAGCTCTGCAAACCTTTGAGATTGGTAGCCATTAAATCTGAGACATTTTTGTTTGCACTGATGTACAGTTCTGCTCTCAGAAAAGACAAGCTTTTTTGTACTGTTTATAAGACTTCAAACAGTAGTTTTACAATCATGTTATTATTACACTTGCTATTTTATACTCAAATGGCCACATATTTTCAAGATATTTTCGTTATGCTCAGGAACTTCTTGTATATTTTACTATTTAAAAGGCATTATTTTTAAATAGTGTATGTCTTCAATTTCTGTCAACAATAAGGAAATGTAAACAGGAGGTGGCTTGTTGCTAAGGAAATAGTGTTATCCTTTTACAATGAACTTTGCACACCGATTTTATAAACTTGTTCTATATTGTAAATATAATTCATTTTTAAAATAAATGATTCACAGCTTCCATAAGGATAGACTAACATTGAATATTAAAAATTATAGTATAATTTGCATTTAGATTCTGTAGAAGTGTTTTAGAAATGATAACACAGTTTCTATGTTAAACTTCTGCCTTGTAGTGAATAGTAGAACAGTTAAGCCAACAAGATGTCTTAACAGGTAGAGGTGCTTGCCACCAAGCCTGAGGACCATTTTGAGTTCCCGAACCCACATATGAGAAAGAAATGACTTTTGTAAGTTGTCTTCTGACCTCTACATATACACTTCAGCACGTTCACACCGCAATAAATAATTAAACATAAAAATGAATAAGACTCGAATACTGAAGAGTTTAAAAACTACATATAACTTGTTTGATTTCCCTGAAAATATTTTTAAGGAAAGAAAACAAAGATGGAGAGCAGCAGGTGGAGAGCTGGGGTTTTCTGCCCCCATCCAGGATGTACGTTGTGTCACAGCTTGGATAGTTTCCAGTGTAGCTCCAATTTCTATTAAACATAAAGCTTTAGCTCCCAAAGCCATTACCCTCTTAACCTCACTGACCTACCACTCCACCCTTGCCAAAAAGAAAAAGACCTACATAGTAGCTGCTGTGATAACTGTTGGTTTGGGCTCACAGCATTCTACTCTGCCTGATAAAGGACAGGATTTATGTCCAGATAGAGCCTGGTGTCTTTTCCAGGGCCCTGCCGTGGCCTGTAGCCCACCACATGGGTGGCATTCCCTAGCTCTCTCTGAGAGCACTGTGTGGGCAGGAGAAGCTTTTCTGGTCGAGGAGCAGCACATATCTGTTTGTGTTGGGACTGTTGGTGATATCTGCACTGCTCACCCCCTCACTTCTGGAGACCACTCTGAACTCAACACCCATGTTCTTGGAATCTGAGCTCTCATAGTTGATTTCCAGGGCTAGTGCTCAAGGTTTTGATTTTGGTTTGCCTCTGAGTTCTTTCCACGTATGTAGTTCTTCATATATATTTATATCGAACCAAGACATGCCAGGAATCCCATTAAGGTGTGTATGCCTCAGCAGAACATCGGGTGGTCTTCGAGCATCTTCTGATCAAAGCTTTACCTGGCGACCGATTGGCCTGGACCCTGTCCTACTTGTGGGGACTCTGAGGTAGGAGGGGGTCCTTGGAGTTCACAGTCAGTAACCAGTGAAGACTTAATCAGGATTTCTTGTCATTAGAAGTAAGTGCCTTTATTCTTGGTTTTTCTGTTAGCCTTGTAAAAATGATGTTACAGTAAAACAAGGTTCATTTTAATCAAGCTCCTGTACAGCTTGTGTCTAGAGCTTATAAGGGGATGGGCTATTTCTTAAGATGTCCCTGTAGGTGACATGCAGCATTCACGGCTGGAGTACAGTACGCCTAGTGGTAGAGTCCTTGCCTTGCATGTGAGGTCAACAAACATGACAACTCGAACAAGTCCACTGTGTTTTTATCTCATTGTTCTCTCCATTTATTATAAGTCTACTATATTCTCAAGAAGCAGGAGATTGCCACTTCAGAAGAGATGGTAGCTTATCTTGCCAAGGAGTTATCTTCTTAGGTGCCTATAATTGGCTTATTCCAAAAAAGGCATTAAGTTCCATCAAAACATCTTCTGTGCTTCTCAGAAAGCATATGCTTTGGTTTTTGAAGTGTGTAATAGATTTAAACTATCAATTACTTATTTGAAAAAGAAATTTTATTCTTCATAGTTATGAAGAAAGACACCAAGGAAAATTCTTGCAGCTGCCTTTCCCCTTAGTAATGCATATCTTAAGAACACTTGAATAACAATCAAGTTAGCCTCAAAGTGGGGAAGATAGCAGTCTTAAAGAGCATCTGCTGCCCAAGGGAGGCAAACTGTTTCTGTGCTGAGGTTATGCTGCAGCTAGTAAAAAACAAACCACCAAGAACCCCAGTGAGTCTGAGGCTTCTGGGACGTGCCTTTGAAATGTGGAGATGTGCCCTTCCTTCTCAGAGACCAGCTGCAGACCTGGTTACACCCTGGCTAAGGCTGGCTTCCTCACTTTATAGACCAAATGATAGGGGATCCAGAGGGGACCGACAGGCCAGTGCTTCCTTAAGTGTGTACCAAACAGCGTGTTTCAGTTTCATCAGTTACTAGGATTTTGAGATAGTGTTGTTTCTTTTTTATTTTTATTTTTAAAGGCACACACTATATTCCCAATCCAGTGGCTTTTTTTTTTTTAAAGTTGATGGTTTTGTCCCAGTCACTCCATTGGGCTGTCATTTGTGTTAGGTGGTCTATTTTGTCTTTGCTGTTTGATAAAAGTCAAGGGTTTTCTTGAATTGTAAATGAATTTCCTTGGTATGTTATTTATTGGTTGACTAAAATTATAAAACATTAACCCATCAAATGTAAATTCAGAAAGCATTTTGATCTTAATGGATGGAAGGGTATTACTGGGCATAAATATTGACTTTTTCCATTATAGTTTACTGCAAGTTTAACCAAAATTTTTCCCTCAAATGTTTTGTGATTAGACCTCTAGAGGATGGACCACCTTGAAGAAGTGCCTGCCACCGAGCCTTAGATTTATGTGGATTTACAAGCATCAAGAGACTAGTGGAATCCTTTTAACATAGAAAAGCCAGGTGCTTTGCCAAACGCTGCTTGTCCTGTGAAGCCTGCACCCAAATATGTAGTGAGATCAGACATTTTCATCATCTTAGTGTCACATGACTCAACAGTTTCCACTCATTTTAAATGTGCCACTTTGTACCGCAGGTCTTTAAAACCCTTAGAATAAGTAAGTGGCACGTAGAGACCTTTAGGAATGAAGGGAGAGCATTCATCAATGGGTCATGCTCACTTCTGGATGTTGCCAACCTGGCTAAACCCTGGTATTGCACAGATTTTGACAGGAGTTATTTCCTGCTCTGCCAAGAGCAATACGGAAGTTTAACACCTTGTCGAACTAGTCCAGTGCTTTAGGACCTCACTAAAACCCTTTCCCCACATATTCGCCCTTTATTTCACTGGAGACCTCAAATATGTGAGGAACCAAGCCATAGCTTTGCATTTGCTGAACATTACCTACCATGCCTTCACTATAAGATTTCAAAGGTTAATTGTATTTTACTTACATTGGCTACTTTGACAGTAACCCATAATGTGAAAAACAGTTGCTAATACATTGCTGCTGTTGGTCAGGCAAGTGCTTGTCATGCTTGTTTTTTAAAATCTGGTCAAACACCGGAATAATGAAGTTGTAAGCTCTGAGAGAGCAGGGACCATGTCATCTTCCATCTTGCATCTAGGCACTCAATAAATATTTGTGGATCTGAGCTGTCTCGTGGTATTTGTGAGTTTATTCACGGTGGCAGTAACAGCCAGTTTTAATGGTGGTATTAAGTCCCAGGAGTTGTCTGTTCGGTTAGCAATCATGGAGATACTAAAATTAATAAAGGAAGTCAATTCCAAGCAATCAATAGCACCCTGGAGATGTGTTTGTGTGTGTGTCTAGAAAGCACTTTAGGGCACCTTTTGGTGATTCCAGGGCTGGAGTATTTGATGGACACCTTCAGTTGTCTGGGTGTGGGCATCACGTTCTGTAAACTGCATTTCTTGCCCTCTCAGTCTCTACTCTGCCCGAAGAGATGAACACGTAGTATGGTCCCCTGCTCCTTGGCTTTTATCTGGACACTGGGCTCCTCTCTCTAGCCCGTAGTCAGCCATCACTAGGTGTTAGGTGTGTGCTTTAATTTAGGTCCACGACACAAACTTTTGGCAAGCAGGGCTGTCCTTGTGTAACCCACAAAAACCCGTAACCTTTTCTTTGACTCGCACCACGTACCCTCTTGGTTTCAAAATGTGGCAACCAGAGCTTCCTAGGGGAGAGGTGCATCACGATGAAGCTATTTCTGGCCCTGAGCCTGCTCTCTGGGAGGTGGGGACCTGAGCTGCACACGCTGTCAGGCGGCCACTACTCCCGCCGCTGATGGCTTTTTCCCGCCCGGAGCCTTGTGCAAAGGACTCGGCGGCTGTAGGCAAAGACCACGGGTTTCCACACGGACTCGGCGCGGGGCCTGCCCCAGTATTCCCAGCGCCCCATGGCTTTCGCCGCAGCTTGTTTCCTTAAGTGTGTCGTCTGACTCCTGAGGAGTTTAGTCAGAAACAAAACCCCGAAGCCGCTAGCTCCGCCAGCTCCGGGGTCCCTCCCCGAGCGGTCGCCTCTCGACCTCCCGCGCGCGGGCCCGGCGGTGCGGGGCAGAGTCGGAGCGGCTCTTCCGGCGCAGGCGGCGGCCCGGCTCCTCCGCGCCGCGCCCCCGCCGCTCCCCCGCGCGGCCTGAGGAGGCGCCGCCCGCCGCCGCCGCGACTGAGGGAATGCGAGCCGGGCCGGCGCGCGCGGGAGGCAGCGGCCGCTGAGGCGCGTGGGGGGCACGGCGGCGCCGGGGCTCAGAGCGCTCCTGCCGGCCCGGCCCGCGTCCCCCTCAGCCCGCGTTCACCAGAGGCCACAGCGGTCGGCGGCCCGAGTCCCGCGCCAGCACGTGCGCCGCCGCCGACGGCCCGGAGCATGCCCGCCGCCGTTCGGACGCTCGCGCGGGGCCAGCTGGCGGCGGGGGCGCGCGGGGCCACGGGGTGCAGCCGGTCGGGCCGGGGCCGTGGGGCCCGCGCTACCCGGGACGCGGCTTGAGGCGGCGGCCGAGGAGCCTGGAGTGCGGCCGGCCGAGCGGGTGAGTGAGCGGGTGGCGGGCGGCGGGAGGACGGCGGGCGGACGGCGGCCCTTCCGGGGGCCGGGGGAGCCCGCAGTGCCGGGCAGCGGTGCGCGCGGCCTATTGGGCCCTCGGGACGCCGCGCGGGAGAAGCGTGTGAGGCTCGGGACCCCCGCCTCCCCATTCGGACTATCAATGCTGATTCCTCAATTCCTCGGTTGTGGAGGGACCCCCCCCCCCGTGACAAGTGTCACAGCAGGTCACGGAGCAGGTGTGTTTGCAGTGCCAGGGCAGGGCTTGCCCCAGGAGACCACCACTCCCTGGGGCCGGCAGGAAGTGCAGGGCAGAGCCGTGGTCTGGGTTTCTCCTGCATCCGTACATCCCTGCAGTCTTGCTTGGCTGGGTGGGCACTGGGGCCTAAGGATGGGGTGTGGCCCTTCTCTATCCCCAAACTCCCTTGCTGGATGTCCTGAGAGATGCTAGATTCTGAAGGTGTGTGTGTGGCGGGGGGGGGGGGGGGGGGCTTCTTCTTCCACTACCTCATATTCTTTCCCACCAGTGGAAAGACTGATGGGGAGCTTGCCAGAGGGAAACTTAAATGTTCTCCTCACCACAATGTACACAACTATCACCTCCCCCCATCCTAAATGCTTATCCTAAGAAAAATTTCTGTACAAATGTCATTTTAAGCAAGGCCTCTAGCTTTGTCCCCTTTTAAAGTAGCCTTCCTGCTTTTGCTTTGAAATCCCTCCCTTTCTTCCCCTCTGTATCTCTGGAACTCTTGGGCCTACCTGCCTCCCAGTTCTAGATTCTTCAAGAGACCTCAACCAAGCACGGGCCTTTGTCCGAGAGCCCCAACTGATAGGGCAGCCTCCCGCAGGTAGCCAATGTTCCTCTTCAGGCGTCCAGCAGCCACCACCCAGCGCCCCTGGGCTCCTCTCTCAGCTGCGAACCCCCACTGCGCTTTTCTCTGCCGACTCTTAGCCCTGTCTGCCTTCTAGATACTTTTGTGTGCAGCTAATCTTCCCTGCCGACGTGTGTGTGCTCCCAGGTGGAGTTTGGTTCCCTCTGGTCTCCCACTCCCTCAACCCCACTGTGTGCAGCCAGCATCCCTCCAGCACACCAGAATTCCTTCTGACACTTGCCTCCCTGACTGACCCTGGCTTTGTACGGCCCTGGACTGCTGTAGTCAAGCTCTTGTTCGCCTGTGCAGAGACTGTGTTCTGGGAATGGACGAGATGCCCAGACCACTCCCACTGCAGAGAAGCAATGACTTGGAAGGGCCGATCTCAGCGATCTCAGCGTGACTTTGCCCAATGACTGGGACAGCACATTCCCTGCTGGGGAGATGACCAAGGCCTGGCTGGGATTCTCCAGCAGGTGAATGTTGCACGGGCAGTTAACTCTCTTCTCGCTTCCCTTCCCTGCCTGTGAGCTTGAGAGCTTCCAAGGGTAGAGAATGGGAGTTGGGGAGCCCAGAGGTCTGGATCCCGTGCTTGACTTTCCCTGACTTTGCTGTGTGAGTTAAAAAGTTGGTCTTTGACGTTTCTTGTGGAATCCGACACTCCTCAGCATGTATAAGGCTCTTGGGCATCTGGGTCCTAGTTATCCCAGCTCCTCTCTGACTTGTCGTTGCTCACACATTCCTCCAGCCCGCTAGATTCCCTTGAGCATTTCCTAGTCTCTGTGCCTTTTCACCTCTTCCCTGCCGTAGGCTGAGCTATCTGTCTTCCCTGGGCTTGGCTGGGCTTGATCCCTGCCCTCCAGCTTTGCTTTGGCCTAATCTGACTTAGCACGTGAAATGAGGCTTCTGTTTCCACATGCCTCCTTGCTAGACTGTAACTTCCCAGATGGTCAGGGCTAAATCCTATTTCTCTGTCGCCAGTGTTTCACACCCAGTAGGCACTTAGGAAAATATTGTCTAGATGGTGAGCTAGTGACCTCCAAGAGCCCTCCTTTTTATGGTTCACATTGGCCTCTTCCCTCTCACACTGCCTCCCTCCGTGTCCAGAAGCCTGTTTTCCTACCAGGCAGATTTCCTAAACAGCCCATCCGGTTGAGGCTTCCCAACTTAATCTTTAAGAAGAGCCAGTAATGAAGTATGTGCAGTTATTTGTAGAGATTAGCAGAGGAAGCATCTGTTGCTTCGAGATCTCTGCCTTGTTGCTCCTGTCTGAAGGGCATGGATAGGCTCCTGAGCAGTGCCATTGGCCACCAGCAGGAGAGGCTGATGTTGATGGCCAGGCAGGCCACCCAAGGGATCATTGGGTGTCTACAGGCCAGTTCGTAGCTTTGCAGAGAAGCGTTTGATCCCTTTGCACAGTCACCCTGAAACTGCTTCCCAGGACCCCCAACCTCTAGGCTGCCAGCAGCCAGGTGGTCTTTGCACAGCTTCTCTTCAGGTCAAGTGACTGATATTTATTAAAATTTTACTGGGTACCCAGGGATCTCTTTGAGTAGAGCCAGGCCAGAGTCTCATCTGATTGTTCTAAAACCTACTTTACCCATCTATCGACAGCTTCTTACAGTGTCTCACATGAAAAAAAATCTTGTTTGTGGTTTTTATAAAGGTGTATTTAATTTTTTCATGTCTGTGGGAGTTTTGCCTGCATATCTGTGTGCCACATGCGTGTCTTGTGCCCACAGAGGCCAGAAGAGGGCATTGGATTCCCCTGGAACTAAAGTTACAGATGTCTGTGAGCTGCCATGTGGGTGCTGGGACTTGAACCTGGGTCCTCTGGAAGAGAAGCAAGTGCTTTTAACCTCTGAGCCATCTTTCCAGTCCCTGTGGGTTTGTTTGTTTTTGCTTCTTTAGAATGTAGGGAATTTTTTTTTTTTTGTCTTCCCTGGGAAACTAGGCTGCTTTTTCTTGATAACAAGAAGGACCGTGGGGAAGGCAGTATTTTACTGTTTATGTCCTCCGCACCACTCAGTGTGTACGCGGGACACACACACATACACACGCTACACACTTCTTG
Source organism: Alexandromys fortis (assembly GCF_014885135.2). Classification (NCBI taxonomy): domain Eukaryota; kingdom Metazoa; phylum Chordata; class Mammalia; order Rodentia; family Cricetidae; genus Alexandromys; species Alexandromys fortis. Next base: position 6,494,470 of record NW_026067935.1, read on the forward strand.
CTATTCTTCCCTCGTTTTTCCAGGGAAAGCAGTTGAGGAATAGAGAGATCAGTTGGTTTGATCAGATTCTGTTTGGATTTATACCATTCATCTCTGCTTTACTCTCCCCTTACCACACTGGTTTTGTTCTTGTTTTTCTTTTCTCTTATTGGCCAGAGATTTGCAGATTAAGTTGGACTGGCTGACCTAGGGCTCCCTGGAGCTTCCCACTGTCTCTGCCTCCCCAGTGCTGGCATTACAAGCACATACCACCAAGCTTGACTTTTTTATGGGTTCTGGAGATTAAACTCAGGTCCTTATATGCGCATGGAAAATACTAAGCCAAGTGAGCGCCCCAGTCCTCAGAACTTTTCTGGAGACAAATTCTTACTGTGTAGCCTGGGCTGGACTCAAAATTATCTTGCCCAAGCCTACTGAACGAATGCTGGGATTAAAGGTGTGAGCTGTCACACCTGCCTTGTCTGTATTTATTTTTTTGAGACAGAGTAGCTGTGTGTAGCTCTGACCATCCTGGAACTTGCTTTTAGAGCAGGCTAGCCTTGAACTCACAGAGACCTGCCTGTGTCTGCCTCATAAGTGCAGGGGTTAAAGTGCGCCACCACTGCCCAGCGCATTATATTTTATATGAGTCATCACAATAGTTTCTCTAAGACAGTGAGCAGATGTGAATGGAGTAGAATAAGAAGCATGTCACCTCATGCAAATGCCGACTCAGTGTGGTTAAGAGTCCCCAGCAATTTCCAAGAAGAGCAGAATTTGAAGAATTTGTCTTTCATTTTTTTAAGAGATGAAAGTTTTACTTTGGCTTATAGTTTAGAGGATTCATTCCACTCTGGTAGGAAAGGTGTGACAGGGGAGGCAGGGAGGTCCCATCATGGTGGGCCAGGAACAGAGAGGGGATAATGATTAGGCAGAATTTTGACCAGCCATCCCAGTGATAAAGACACATACAGCCTTTGTTTAAACTTCAAGTTACTATGACCCCCACAAAAGCAGGGTTTCTGGGGCAGGGAGGAGGAAATTGCTCCAAAATCTGCTGGGGAAGGCTGGTGAAAACTTCTGTTTTCACCATCCAGTGCTGGAGTTGTTGGGTCTGCTGCTAGCACTTAGAGGCTGCCAGCCTGGAGCCAGAGGTCCCTGCTTGCCCAGCCAGCCAGCCTACAGGAGCATTTACACTGCTGCTTTCGGCTGGCGTGAATAGAAGGTGCTGACGTCCGTAGGCCCAGCCCAGCAAACACTGACAGACCTCTGCTAAACCTTTATGGTGTGGACACAGAGCTGTGAGGAGGGGCAGGCTGGTGTTCACCGACTTACTCATACCCACTATTGCCCTTGCCAGAGGACAAAATGGAAGTTAACCAGCAGGCAGGGATCCGGTAACAGACAGGAGAAAACCCCAAGCCGCAACCTTGGGGAAAATCCTCACTTGCTCCACACAGCTTCCCCCCCCCCCCCCCCCCCCCCCGCC
>NW_026067935.1:6496043-6500867 GCF_014885135.2 Alexandromys fortis
GAGGGAACAAGGAACCACGGGGGGGGGGGGTACAACAGGGGAGACCTAGAGGCTGATTCTGAACTCAGTGGAAGCTGTTAGCTCTCCTCCCTGTTGGTGTCCTGCCCACCTGCAGGCCTAGGAGCAGGTGGCCCAGCGGAGTGAATGCTGCTCTCAGAGTAAAACTCACCATGCATTATGGTTACATGGACAGTTGAGTTGTCCTAGTCAAAGTAGTTTTGTTGCCCAAAGTCACATTGTAAGCTCAACTGGGGGACACTGAACCTAGAAGAATAAAAGGTTAGTTTCCTGGGAGCCTCTGGTCATGACATTTTCATCAGCTGATCAACACATTACCTTACTTTCTGTCTATTTCTATTGGAAGACATCTTGTTTAAAGTATATTACTGGTTTGCTGACATTCAACTCACTGTAGCTCAGGCTCATCAAACACATTTTCTTCGCACGTTATAGCCTGTGCTCAGGAAACACCAGACAGCCCTTCAGGTCTGTGCTGAGGGCATTTTAGAACACAGAATTAACAAAACTTACAGACATGCAAAAAACAAAAACAAGACAAAGCGAACATGACACTGAAGCAAGCACAGAAGGACACCTGTTTACCGAGAGAGAGAGAGAGAGAGAGAGAGAGAGAGAGAGAGAGAGAGAGAGCGCACTCTTCCTCAGTGGGGAGCCTGCATATCAGGCCACCCACATCTGCCATCTGCAGAAGTTTGTAAATTGACCTAGAAGACACGAGGAGCCTTGACTGGGAGTTACAGTTCTTTTTAAAAATGTCACTTTTACGTATGTCTATATGCGTTTGTCTGTGCGAGCGTGTGCCACATGTGTGCTGTGCCTGAGGAGGCCTGCAGAGGGCGTTGGAAGTAGAGTTACAGGTAGTTTTGAGCCAACAGGAAGACATGGCTGTTGAGATCTAACTTGGTCTTCTGAGCCGTCTCTCCCACTGCCTGAGAAGTAGGTCGTAGTGACGATGTGTTCACAAGGATGCAGTCCCACAGCAGTCGTGGTCCTGCCACCTTAGATGTCCGTCCTCCTCAGGGAGTCTTGCTGCTTGCTACCAGCCTTTGCTTGGTGAAGGAAGGTGGAAGTCCAGACCTGGCTGGTGGCAGACTCTTGTGGTTGCTTGTCATCAAAGATGTTGAAGACAGGCCACCTATTCTCCCATCTCCCTCCTGCAGCTTCTTCCAGAAGGACCCACTTCCTACTGGACAGTGCCTGTTTCCTCTCTCTGAAAGCAGGGAGGGACCAGGTCTTCACAAACTTGGGTAACCACAGGCCAGTATCCACCTAGGACAGAATTGGCCCTTGCTACAAGCTGTTGAGGGAAGGCTTTCAGCCACAGGAGTGGTCTTCCCAAGGTGTGCAGGCCACACTGGAGCCCCCAGAACTCAGGCTCACAGCAATCTTCCCAAAGATGCCTTGTGGACGCCTAGTAAAAGTTCATGGGTCTCCAGATTGTGCCTCCTCCTACTTCAGGGCTCAGTAGCTTGCTCTGAGAGTGGCTGCGGCAAGGGCCTTCCCTCCTGGGTCTGCCCCAGCAAACTGTTCCTTTCCTACTCTTTTTCTCCTAGGATTGGGTGTCAATCCCTAGTATCCTCCTGGGCCTCTAAGGAGGACCCAAGGGGACACGAGTGTCCTCTCAGAAGTAGGCACTGGGTGGCCATTCCTGTGTCCTTCAAGAGGAACAGCTCTCCTTGGCCCAGGGGTAGGGCTGCCCCACGGTCTGGCCCACGCTTATCTCCTGAGGACGGGCACACACTTCCTCTTCTCTGCCCAAGGCCATAATTGCTTTTCTTGCCACTTTGTAAGAACTGACTCTTCACTTGCATTTTTATTTCAATGAGGGAGAAAAACCAAACATTTTTTGCAATTAGACTTTTCCTCACTTGGGTAATCACACTGAAAAAAAAGCATTTAAGTCTTTTGAAAACCGCACGTCAGTGAGGCTGGCGGAGTGGATGGTGGGGAGGCACATTCCATCAGCAGGGCCAGCCAGACACGCCGGCGATTCGGTGGGCTATAGCACAAGGAAACAATGATTTCACATTTATTTGGGGTTTGCTCTTTGCAGCATATTTTAATTAGCTCGTCAGTGTTGTGCATCTGACAGGCCAAACGTTTATTGTGGTTGGACCATCTGGGAGGTGGGAGGCCTACAGTCTTCCCTGTGGCAGTCAGTAACTACCAGTCTAAGGAAATTTGTTTGATGTGTTTAAGAACCCAGCACTAAAACACCATTAATAACAAAAGCCTCCGGAGTTCCGAAAGCACTCTCCCTTGCTCAGCCGTCAATCGGACAAGCATCACCTGAGACTTCCTTTCCCCAATGCTTGGCATTTTCCAGCGCAGTGTAGCAAGGTCCTGAAGTAGCTCGTTTAATTGGTCCAGAGCATGATTTGTGTTAAGGTAGTGAGGAGTTTGCTAATTTACACTGGGCGCCTGAGCATTGGCTGCTTGGGGTAGCCAGGGATTTGTGTCACGGACTCCTGCCCTTAGCAAGCAGCCGAGCTTGTAGCTGTACAGTGACTGAGAGCTCTAGATTGATGCCAGTTCCCAGCCTTGGGTGACTCACAGAAGCATCGTGAGTTCGTGGTTCTGACCCCTGATCTGTGCTGTCTGTCCTGCACTCCTTGGGTAGCAGGGTATCACGTTTCCTGACCTCACTCACCTTTTTCATTGCACCTTGGTTATTCCCACCCTACCACATCCTTTCCTGAAGAATGTTCTGTCTGACTTTCCAGAGAAGGAATTTAGAATCAAATAGGAGAGTCAGAAGGAGTCCTGGAACAGTGACATTTCTTGTCCCAGAAACCCTGGGATCATAGGGCTGGGCACAGGACAGGGAGAGTGGGATTAGCACTCAAGGACTGAACTAGAGGTCAGCTCATAAAATCTGAGATGTCTTGTGATGGCTATGCTGGTGGCCTGGGGTAGTGTGACTGCTACTTAGGTACAAGCTGTAGCATCCTGCCCATACCCCACAAAGGTACCCTGGGCTCTAGATTTCCTGCTGCAAGAGCCCCCTAGGAGGCTGCTCTTTCTCCTGGGAACCTCCCAACCACAGGGTACCCCAAGTCTTACACACACCTCCTCTACCATCACTGCACATGTTTCGAGGGGCTGTAGCTTGATTGTCTTGGGGCCATCAGTGCCTGGCAGAGTGGCTTGGTGCTGACTTGGTGTCTTGGGCCTATCTAAGAGGTAGAGGTAAGGAGCTGCCTGACACTTGCCTCTGTGTTGTGCTTCAGAACTGCACGAAGGGACCAAGGTCACGACTGGTAGTCATTTGTGCTTTACCCGTGCTGTTTCCTAGATGGGGACCCTGTGACTCCTGGCGGTCATGATTTAAACCCCAGCACTCAATACATTAGCTACTGGTTCGGATTCCAGGCCCCCGGAGGTTCCTGATTCCTCGTGTGCCTGTTTGTGTTGAGTCACGTTGCTTAAGTGACCAGTCTGAGTTATGCTGCTGTTGCTTTTAATCCCTTAGTGTTTCCTGATCTGGTTGTGTCTAAATGGTACAGAGAACCTAGAAGTTTGAGTTTGTGTTGTCCCCCCCCCCCCTTTTTTTTGTTCTAGTGGGAAATAGAATTCCTCTCCTGTTTGTTTCAAAGCATTTGCTTTTCAAAAAGAGGCCAAAGGGCTCCGCAGATTGACAGGTTCCCTGAGACAGCATCGCATGCCCTGGGTCCTGTCCATTTATGGAGTTTTGAGGCCAAATTCTGATCCTGTTGCCCAGTCCTCTAGCCATCCACCCCTGGAGGTCAGAGGTCAGGCACGGGGGTTGTAGGTCTGGAGCTCCTGGGAGGTGAGTTAATTGGGAGCAGGTGGTTTTTTGTTTGTTTATTTTTTTGCTTTTGTTTTTTCTACCCTGAACGGAAAACACAGTAGGCCAAGGGATCCTGGTGCGAGGCTTCCATTCTGAGGCAGGATGAGGTGGGACTTTGTCAAAGTTCTGAGTAAGGTGGGGCTTGTTCAGGAGAGGAGGCCACACCTCTGGAGCCAGGCTCCTCTGTCCCCATCATTCTCCCGGGCTTGTTTCATCTTGGTCTCAGAGGAAGCACCAGACCCAGGGTTTTGTGAAGATGGAATGGGAAGCCAGCCAGGAGAGGAGGCAGAGGCTGGACTCACCTTTTTGGCGGCTGTTGAGATGAGGTGGTCAGGGTCTGTGGCTGAGAAACAGAAGGCGACATGGTAGGCCCAGTTTAGGAGCCTTGGACTCAAGCCCTGTGTTGTTTAGCTTTTTGTCAATTTGACACAAGCTAGAGTCAGCTGAAAAGAAAGATTCTCAATTGAGGACTTACTTCCTATCCATCAGACTGGCCTATAGGCAAGTCAGGGTGGGGGGCATTTTCCGTGAAGGGCCAGCTCACTGAGAGCAGGGTGGTCCCGGGGTATAAGAAAGCTAGCGGAGTAAGCCTGTAAGTAGCATTCTTTCATGGCTTTTGCTTCAGTTCCTGCCTCCAGGTTCCTGCTTGAATTCTGTCCTGAATTCTTTCCTGATGAACTGTAAGCTCCCTTTTCCTCTGTCTCAGTCACTAGTCTATTGCTGTAAAGAGACACCATGATCAAGGCAACTATTTTAAGAGAAAACCTTGCATTTGGGGTTTGTTTACAGTTTACTGTCATGGAGAGGAGCATGGAGGTATGCAGGCAGGCAGGTGCTGGAACAGTAGGTGAGAGCTACATCCTGATCTGTAAGCAGAGACAGAGGCCCTGGGCTTTACATTCAAAAGCCCATTCCCAGTGAAACACTTCCTCCAACTAGGCCACACCTCCTAATCCTTCTCATCCTTTCAAATAGTGCCACTTCATTCATAT
>NW_026067935.1:6501012-6575777 GCF_014885135.2 Alexandromys fortis
ATATCAATATCACAGCAATAGAAAGCAAATGAAGACAGGCCCCTTGGGCAGGAGTTGGATGTTTCCCTGGCTGCCCAGGCAGGGAGTTTAGAGCACAGAACCTGTTTAGGGTGCAGACACTCTGTTGAGGCTTTCCTGACCATCCAAAGTCACACTTGCATTGCTGGCCTCTTGGTTTAGCTCTTGGGGCCTAAGTGTCCAGTTAGATAGGACAGGCTGATTTATTACTCTTGGAGTTCCCCCCAGAGTGCCAGGGCTGGTTCTGAACTTGGAGAAGAGGTCTAGTTAAATCTCTGAGTGACATCTTGGGGGACCTATTAGGGGTTGTTAGAGTAGCAAGTTATGCATGGAGAAACAGAGGCCGTGAGGACCCCTGGAAAGAAAGCCACACTAGGGTCTTGGGACTGGGCCGCACCTGTTCTCCCCTCCCAAACTGTAAATTGCCAGCTTCCTCTTTTTTCCACTTATATCTTGACAGAGCACTTAAAACAATCCAGGATCCAGCCTTGGACACAGAGAAGGTGGAGTGGGATCTAGCATAGGGCAGTGCTGCTTAGAGCTCAAGAAAGGGCCTGGGAGAAAACAGAAGAGAGGCAGTAGTCACCTTCCACACATGCACATGGAGAGTATGGCAGTGTGAGGGTGTCCTCTTTGTTACTCAGGTGTGTTGTGTAACTACAGTCTTTCATTGGACTTGATCACTACTGGGTCCCGACACAGTGATCAAGTCTAATAAAAGACGGTAGATTTTTCTGAGATCAGAGCTACTTATTTTCCCTTATTCAGGGAGTGGGGAGGCCCAGGGTGTACTGCTGTTTACGGTGTTCGCAAGCCTTCAAGGGTCATCACAGGTCCCTCTCCAGTGGAAAGTTAACTTGGGGGAGGTGGTGCTCTTATTGGGGTAGCTGCCACCCTCTGTCCATTGAGACTTTTCCACGGTGTGCCCTTTCATGAGTTGTCCATGCGGCAAGTGTGACTCCAGTGGCATCGCTGCCTGGGGGACCTTCTCACTGGTGCTGCCTTTGAGTCACCCACGATCTTGTAAATAACCTAGTGTTGCATTGGTTCACTGAGCTGGATTGCGTGGAGTCCTTTGGCACCCTCTCTGTGTGGGGAGAATGGATGTCTCTTTACATTGCTCCAGGGAAAGCCATGTGACGAAGCATGGTAGCGTTCAGAGTCTGAAAAGCGAAACACTTCTGAATTGTACAACTTGGTGGCATTTAACTTTCACAGTGGCATGCATCTATCCTCTTTCTCATTCTAGAACACTCTACCCCTCAAAAAGGGTACCCCATACCAATTGGCAGTTCCCATCCTCTTCCAGCCCCTTGGCAACAACGAACGGGCTTTTGTTTCCATAGTCACCTATTCTGGACATCTTCTGTAAACAGAGTCCCGTGTGTGACCTTTGTCTGGCATCTTTGTCACTCAGCATCATGTTTTTAGCGCCCTCAGGTTGTACATATGTCATTCCTTTTTGCCTGTAATAGAATACACACAGCATAGAGTCCATCATTTAGACAGTTTTGAGTGTAGTTTAAAGCCTTAAGTATACTAGGTGGCTGTGCACCCATCCCCACCATCCATCCACAGAACTCTTGCATCTTCCCCTGCGGAAACTCTGTCTCTGTTAAATATTTCCCTCCTCCTCCTCAGCCCCTGGCAAGCATTCTTCTACTTCCTGCTGTTATGGATTTAATTCTGTATGGATATTGTATCGGTGGCCTCATACCTCACTTGGTGTCATGGCTGCCTGCCTTTTAGGGGAGAATGGAATTGCGAGGATAGGCTACATTTTGTTTGGTTGTTTCTGGGTCAGGGAAGTTTTTTTTTTTTAATTAATTTATTTATTTATTAAAGATTTCTGTCTCTTCCCCACCGCCGCCTCCCCTTTCCCTCCCCCTCCCCCAATCAAGTCCCCCTCCCTCGTCAGCCCAAAAAGCAATCAGGGTTCCCTGCCCTGTGGGAAGTCCAAGGACCACCCACCTCCATCCAGGTCTAGTAAGGTGAGCATCCACGAAACTGCCTAGGCTCCCACGAAACCAATAGGTCCAGTAGAATCAAAAACCCGTTGCCATTGTTCTTGAGGTCTCAGTAGTCCTCCTTGTCCGCTATGTTCAGCGAGACTGGTTTTGACCCAGGCTTTTTCAGACCCAGGCCAGCTGGCCTTGGTGAGTTCCCGATAGAACATCCCCATTGTCTCAGTGTATGGGTGCACCCCTCGCGGTCCTGAGTTCCTTGCTTGTGCTCTCTCTCCTTCTGGGTCAGGGAAGTTTTGACTTTGGTTCGCTTCTAGTTGAAAAATGATACTGGACCAGGTGGCTGAAAGCCAAAGGTGGGGTGGTCTTTGGTAATCACACCTCCCTGTGCCTTGGCGTCTGCATTCACCTCTGAGGATGTTGGGCAGGAGATGGTCCATGAGGGTGTATACTGGGTTTTCAGGTCACATGTCTGACTGTTGGCAGGTCTCAGTCTAACGGCCGGGGCATTCTGGAGGGGCTCACCTGTGACTTGGACCTCAGAAGCCTCCTTCCCTTATTGAGGACTTGGAGCAGGTGCAGAAAGAGGCAGGTGCCTAGCTCTCGATTCCCACTAGATAATGATAGGGAACAACAGGGGCACATAACCTCTGGGTCCCTGTCCTTTGGTACTCCAGGAAAGGTAACCAGGAGAATGACATGACATCACCAGCCTCCAGGGTGGCTGAGTGAGAACAGGAAGTAAGTCTGGAATTCCCAAACTCACACTTGCTTTCATTACACTAATTAACTTTTCATGTGCTGTAACACCCGGTTTTGGTGTTACACCCTCGGTACAGTTCGCGCGCAGCTGTACTGAATGCGAGTCCGGGCAAGGGCCTGGAGATTGAACACAAGAGACAGAGACCAGGGTCATTCGATAGGAGATTATGCTGCCTGGCTCTCTGTCCCTGCTGATCAATTTTTTCCACAACAGGATAAATCTGTTTCTCAATTTGCTTCTTTTTACTTAGCTTATTTAACCTCTCCCGGATCTCTCAGATTTCTGCCTCTAAGTCTATAGGGGCAGAAGCAGTAGTACCAGGATTTTGCGGAGGAGGTCTCATGGAGACATCTCCGTTCGCTTCCTTTCTTTCCTCTTTCTCTAACTTCTTTTTTATCAGTGCGATCTCCTTTTCTAAATTTTCTTCTTCTTCTTCTATATTCTTACTAATACTACCTGTTCCTAAAACTTCCTCAAAACTCTTAATAGAACTTAGAGATTTTACTTCCTGAATCTCCTCAAGGGTTTTGTTTAAACATTTCAATTGCTCTTTGACTCTAACATCATCACTAAGAAGAGCATCTCTGACCAAGCGCCATAGTGAAAATATCGCCATGGGGACTTCATGTGGCCCTCGCTCTTTCAGAGCATCTTGAAGATCAGCCTTTACCTGATCCCAATCAGTAATATTAAAACCTCCTGCATGTAGGAACCAGGGACTAAACTTTAAAACTGTCTTAATGGTCTCTACTGCTGTCTCAACTTTAATACCGGTGCCTCTATTTTCCAAAAGACCTAACAACTGGCCTGTTAACCGGCCCTCCAACACAGGAACAGAATAACTTGCACCCATAACCAATTCACCCTCGCCACACAATTTCTTACCTTGCTGGCCAGTCTTCCCGAGGGCGACCTCTCAGGGATTCCCTACTTCCCGATCTCGCAGATGGGTCTAGTTGCCGAAGATGATCATCTCGCTGGGGCCTCCAATTGTAACACCCGGTTTTGGTGTTACAATGTGCCTGAGGAGCAAGTAACTTGGGAAGTCCATTATCAGTGGTCAGTGAGGCCTGTTGTGTCTCCCATTCATGATTAAGGGTACTTAATGATTAACTCAAACCATGAGAAATGGCTAGTTGTATTCACCATGCTCTACTGAAGAATTTTAAGGCTGTTGTAGATTTGCCATAGCATAGTCATGCTAGGAATCCATGTTAGAGACTGCAGAGAAGCTGGGAGGGCAGCTCTGTTCAAAGTCACACAGTAGTGCAGGTCGAGCTTGAGGGAAGATGCATCCAAGAGAGAGGAGCAAGTGGCCTTTCTTAGGTCCTAGGTTACATTTGTATTTCTTTTCCTAGTTTTAAAAGCTTTCAGGCAGGAGAGATGGTTAGTGGTTAAGAGCATCGATTCTCAGCATCCATATCAGGTATGGCAGGAGAATCAGCCACCTCTGCCTCCTTGAACACCTACACTTGTGTTTTACCTACATTTACCTCCCCCCCTGCCCCCGACACACAATTAAAATAAATCCAAGTAGTATATGTTCATGGTAAGTTAACAAAAACTATTTATTTTGTTTATTTTTTTATTTTGTTTTTGGTTTTTCAAGACAGGGTTTCTCTGTAGCTTTGGAGCCTGTCCTGGAACTAGCTCTGTAGACCAGGCTGGCCTCGAGCTCCCAGAGATCCGCCTGCCTCTGCCTCCTGAGTGCTGGGATTAAAGGCGTGCGCCACCACCGCCCCGGCAACAAAGATTATTTAAAAGTCAGATGGTTTTACAAAGTCTGTCACTAGATGAAGCACGTCTATTTCAGAGAGACCCGCAATATAGGACAGTGCAGGTGAATCTTGAGGTTGCTGTGCTAAGGGGCTGCATGATTCCACCAAGGCTAGGCACTGAGAGAGGCCAGGCGGGGGGGGGGGGGGCAGAGCAGAATGGTGGTTGTAGGTAGGGGGTGGGATGGGGGTGATGGAGAGGCGTTCATAACAGGCAGAACGCTTTGATGGCGTAGAACCTGAAGTCTATAACATATCACTCGTATGACAATCTAAGGAGCAGAACCCTTGTGAAGTAGCCTCACTCTAAGAATATTTTCAGTCACTTAAAAAAGGCTTTAAATCGGGCTGGAGAGAGAGCTCAGCAGTAAGAGTACTGGTTGTTCTTCCAGAGGACCAAGGTTTAATTCCTCGAGCCCACATGGTGACTTGTAAGCACCTGTAACTCCAGGCCCAGATCTGATGCCCTCTCCTAGCCTCTGAGCACACCAGGCATGCACATAGTGCGTAGACATACATTTAGGCCAAAGACTCATACACATAAGATAAAATTAAAGCTTAATAAATAAATAAATAAAATGGCTTTAAATAACCAACTAGCTTTAGAATACATAAATGAAAAGTTGTATTCCCTGGTTATACACATTTAAAAAGAAACTTTCCTTCTCCACAGTGCTGAGGACTGAGAAGGGCCCCGGTCATGCTAGGCAAGCATCGTACTGATGAACTTTATACCCACCCCTGTTTGGTTTGTTGGTTTGCTGGTGTGTTCCTGTCACTTGCAAAGGTCTTATGCTCTTCCTGCACGTCTCTCTTTCACCTCTGAAGTCTCCTGCGTGTGAGGTGCTGACTGATGTGGCGGTGTCCAGTGACACCACACAAACAGCTGCTTCATGTGGGAATGTCCGTCACAGAGGTTTCCAGGCTAGCCCACTACTGCAGCATACCTTCTTTCAGTCCCGCCGAGCGTGGTACTGTGTGCTTTTCGTGGTGTTTGCTTTACACCATGCTGTCAGTTTACCACACAGCTACTCTTGAAGTCAGCCTATTGTAGAGAAGAGAAAGCTGAAGCCAAGGAGAAGGGCGTGTCCTCAAGTTCCACGCCTCCTATCTCAGATGCTGGCCCCCTGGCACTGAACTCTGCACTGACCTATTACTTAAGACAGCTTACCAACTCATGCACCCATTTTGAGGTTGAGCAGATTTGGGGTTACCTGCTAAGTAGCTTGCTGGGCATCCTTTCAGGTGGTATCTGACTTGAACATTGTGTGAACTATGTCGGGTGGGATCTGACCTGAGCATTGTGTGAGCCGTGTCAGGTGGGATCTGACTTGAGCATTGTGTGAGCAGTGTTGGGTGAGAAGCCTGTCAGAGTGCCGCTGGGGAGAGAGTGCGTTCATTGTCAAGGCTGAGAGGAGCTCCTTTAGCTGGCCTGCTGGGAAGGGGAGTGTGCCTGCACAAGAGGGAGAACTTTGGTGACTGCAGGCCTTCAGGGGCCACCCACACAGAGCCCATTAGCTCAGGACCTTACCTGAGCTCCTGTCCTAGATGAGCTGAGTGTACTGTGACCCTTCTAATGGCCTAAGGGCCACTCTTATTGATATCTTGGTCTCCAAGCTTTTCAGAATCCCACGCAGCTTAACAGACAGGGCTGTCATCAGGTGGAGGTTCTATTTTAGCCTCACTGCCTGTCACTCTGTCACTTTGGAGATACTGGCTGGTGACCTATGGATGCATGCCTCCACTAGCAGTAAGGACAGAGGGTCCTGCTTCCTCCTGGGACTTCTCAGTCAGAACCTTAGTCTGCATGAGCATTCTCTCTCTCTCTCTCTCTCTCTCTCTCTCTCTCTCTCTCTCTCTCTCAGGAAGGGGGATGGAGAGAGAAGGAAAGCACTTGCACCCCATAGACAGGGACAGAGTAATGGCAGCAGGGCTGTCTCTGGGGTGTGGCCTGAGTGTAGGCAGTGCCCGCAGCTGTCTCTTGTATTGGTTGGACTTATCTAGGAGAGTAGGGACCCCCCCCATAAGAGGGGTGCCGTCTGAATTTGGGGGTCACTTTACCTCTTTATATCTTCATGTCTTTACAATAAGGATCCATACCCTACCTGCTTGGATCTGGTGACATGATTGGGGAAACTGAGTTTATGGGGAGGGATGAGTGTCATAGGGCTGTGTGTGAGAGCGTGAGCGTGTATGTATGTGTGTATGTGTGTTGCTAAGGTTGTCCTCAGGAGAACATCTAGATTCCCCTACTCTGTTTTTCTTTTATTTTGTCATTTCCATCTGAAGGCAGAGAGAAGAATTGAAGAGAAAATATTCTAACCCTTTTCACACTTGTCGTAAAAGGAAGTGCAGGGAAGGAGGAAACAGCCTCATCCTGTAGACTTTTAACAAGACTCTAGCGTCAGTCACAGCCCTGCTCCAGTGGAATGTGACACTTGCCACATGAACTCCTTTCCCACAGTGGGACTAACTGACACTCAGAGAGGTTAAAGTGTTTGTCCAGAGTCACACAGCCAGTGAGCCCTAACACAGGAACCTGAAATGAATCCTCCTACTGCACCAACATTGTCCTGTGCTGAGTGTTACCGGTCTAAAGTGGATACCTGGCCACTGTAGGCCACAGAGTCACATCCTGTGGGCTGTATCTGTTCAGAGTCTTGGACTTGTCTGTGATCTTAAACCTTTAAAAAGAGAGTAAAAACAAGTGTTAGAGAGGATGTGGAGGGGCTGGTGGGATGTAAAATGCTGCAGCAACCGTGGAGAACAGTCCAGCAGCCCCTCAGATAGCTATCTGCAGTTACCGCATGCCCAGTAGGCCCACTGCATAGTCTGCCCCTTGAGAGAAGTAAAAGCAAAGGCTGCAACTTCTTTCCAGTGCTCACAGCAGGACTGTAGGTCAGAGCTGAAAGGTAGAACAGCTCAGACGTCCAGCACCAGGTAAACAGACATGGTCCGTGCATACAGTGGAGCATTTAGCCATAAAAAGAAATGAAGTGTTAACACACCACAGGGATGAAGCTTTGAAAGTCTCTGCTAGGTGAAAGAGGACAGAGAGCCACATGAGGTCAGTACCCTGTGATGTCACTCACCATCAGCCCCCAGACTAGACGTGGAAAGGAGAATGGCAGTTAGCAGGGCTTGGTACGGAGGGAGCTGGGAGCTGTTGTTCGGTGGGATGATGAAATGCTCTAGTGTAGCAGCAGTGGCTGCACAACCTTGTGCTTGCAGTAAGCTCTGGTGGACTGTAAACTGAAATGGTCAGTTGGCGAAAGAAAGAGAGAGAGAGCAAATAGAAATCTCAAGCTTGTGGGCTTGGCTAGTGCTCATGGACTAGATGATGCCTCACTGTGTTTATGGAGGCCTGGGGACAGTGTTCACATCTGTGGTCTGCCTGAGACCTCCTGCACAGCAGGGCCCCAGGTTCTTCTGCAAGGGCAGTCCTGGCAGTTAACAGCCTCGTGCACGTGTGAACAACATCTGCCTCTGTGGAGCACTTCTGCACCTGACATCGGGCATGTCCTTTTATGGCTCTCATTTGCTCTCTGCAAGTGGAAAGATAAATACCTTTTCAAAGAGCAGATGCCAGCTGCCCACGGTCCCTGCCTGGGTCCCCAGCTGCAGAGTGGGTGGGAGATAGCACTGCTGGGGGCACAGGATGCTGGCTGGGACATTGGATGTGGGTGATATAGACAGCTTGGGGAATCTTACTGCAGACCTACTGGGGGACCTTGCTGAGGACCTACTGGGGAATCTTACTGCAGACCTATTGGGGGATCTTGTTGCAGACCCACTGGGAATCTTGATGCAGACCTACTGAGGAATCTTGAGCGGGGTCTTGTGCTTCCTCAGAATCTTTGTGTTCTTTCCTGCTTCTGGCTGGGCCTAAGGCTTCAAGGAGCAAGTGTGCAAGTAGCCAGCTGGGCATACCCAGGCCACCAATCTTTCTGTAAGTGATGAGAGTCAACTGAGTCTTCTTTTCTCATTAGAACCCCAAGTCGAGGGAAGATAAGACTGGCAGCAAAGAGAGGACCATTGGTCATGGCAGGGGATGGGTGACCATGTGGAACCAGATGCTGTCTCTTAAAGCCCCTAAAGGGCGAACTACAGAGGCTAATCTCTCTTGTATTTTTGTTGTTGTTGTTGTTTTCAAGACAGGGTTTCTCTGTGTAGCCCTGGCTGTCCTGGAACTCACTCTGTAGACCAGGCTGGCCTTGAACTCACTGAAATCCCAAGTGCTGGGATTACAGGCATGTGCCACCACCACATGTGTCTTTTTGTAGTCTCTCTCTTGTGTCTTTTTGGTAGTATCTCAGGACATCATAACTAAGTACTAAGAATTAGGTGACTTCTAACAGCCAGAATCCATTCCACACAGTCAGAAGTCTGAATGCTGGATGAGCTGTGCCCTTGAAGCTACAGGGAGGATCTGCCTCTGCCTCCCAAGTGCTGGGATTAAAGACATGCATTACCATTGCCCAGCAACTGTTTTCTTATAGGGACTAAATCCAGTTACACTTGATTAGGACCCATCCTACTTCACTGTGACCTCACCTTAACTAATTATGTCTTCGAAGATCCTGTGTCCAAAGCAGTGTTTGTGAGAACGTGAACTTGGGGTGAGTTGTCAGATGAAGGACCAAATGAGCGTGAGCAGACATCCCTGCATAGTTGTTCATTGTGTGCGTATGCAGGAACATCTCTCCTGACTGGGAATAAGGTGGGGTGGTCTCCTGCCCCTCTGCTCTGAACCTAGCATAATGACCACTTTCAGACTCAGCCCCTTTTCTAGAAAAGCCGATACTTGTTTTAGAGGATCATGGCTTGTGGGGGGTTCTTTTCCTTTCTGCTCATAACCTCAGTCTTTCTGATTCCTCTTCCCTTCCCTTTGGAGTCAAGAGGTAGATCAGAATGGCTCAGCATCAGCCCACAAATGGAGTTTGGCTGGTTGCTGCCCCCTGTCTCTTTGGTTTGTAATTACTTCCAGTTTTCCAGCTGAGAAAATTGTAGACAAGAAGTATGCCTTGGGGCTTATGAGACTGGACTCCAGTCCAGAGGCTGTCATTCTCGCCTCTTTGCCCATGTGCCACCTCCTGCAGGAATCCCGCTGTAGCCAGCTTGATATGTGTGTAGGATCCTCACTGTGCCCTGGGTATGGTGCATCGACTCTCAAGGGCTAGCTGGCTGTCCCCGTGGTGTGCAGGCGTGTGCAGGTTTGTGCGCCTGCTGTGGTTTCCCTGCCCCCCTTCCTCTGGCTCTCTAACACTGGCAGGATCTCTTCTTCACATCTCTCCACATTCCCCAGGTAGGACGTCCAGCCCAGGGGTTGTTACAGCCTTGTAAACATAAAAGATGATTAAATACTAGGTGACCTACCAGATGAAAAAAGGGGGTGTGTGTGCCAAAACCACGAAGATGATTTGGGTAAGTGACAGCGAGGCATTTGATGAAGTTTATGGTTTTTACTCTGAAAGGCAGAAACTGCGTGATAATATCACTCCCCCTTATGAGCCAGCCAAAAGTTCTCGTGCAGATTCCAAAGCAGGCCTGAGGAACCGCTGCTCTGGGCATTGCAGCAAGACAGACAGGGCCAAGTGCAGAGACACAAATGTCTATAAATGTTGTTTCGAGGCAAACACCCTTTTCTCTTTAGTGACTGATCTAGATTCAAGCAGTACGATGGTCTGGAACAGAGAAGTACATATAACTCTTAGGCAGATTTAAAAATTATTTAAAAATCGATGTTTTGAGCAGATCCATTTGTCTTAGGTTTGTAAAGTAGATAAACTGGGAAATGACTAGCAGTACCGTACCAGACACTATGGCAGCCAGATAAGTAAGCAGCTGCATCACCTTCCAGGGTGTCAGCAGAAGCCGGGTGGTGACTTTGGTGGGGAAGAACCCTCTGATGTCTGTTTGCTCGGGTGTCAGGAAATGGGAGCCCCATTTTCCAGTGAATAAGCATGACACTTGGTCAGTTCAGGCAGCTTCCTCCCTGGGATGCAGTATCTCGGGAGAGAGGGGCAGTAATGTGCAGGGTATATTGCAGAGTGCTCCAGATCTCCCAAAGGTGTTGTTCTGATGAGTCTCCCAGAATGTTCCAGAACATATTTGTGCCCCATTAAGTCATCATTACAGAAGCCAGATGTCTGTTATCTCAGTCCTGGATGAATGATGAATGCAATTCTGGGAAAGATGAACCACGCTCTATCCCAGAATGCCCCCTTGGCTTTGAGGTCCCAGCCTTAGCATCCCAGTGCCACTGTGTAGACTGGAAAGTTGTACAGTGTCTCTGGGTGAGCCAGGTGAGATGAGCAGGGTAAATTATTACCTCCTGCTAGCAAACAGCTCAGCTGCTGCCCTGGCGTCATCTGCACGAAGTACCTTGCCAGCCAGTCCATCACATTTCCTGACTATTTTTCTTACCTTTCTCAAAAGCATTTCTTGCCTGTCTTTTAATTAGTAGGGACCACTGGAGTAGTTCAGTCGATGGCTGAATCATGTGACTGAAGGAAGCTGTGGGGTGATAGATGTTGTTCCCTCATCACAGGCTAGGCTGTTCACCCTCTAGGGCTATCAGACTGATGCCGTTGGGATCCCGTGCTTCCTTTCTCCATGGCCTTGCCTCCTCCCTAGTTCTTTTCTTTGGTTTTGTGATTTCCCACTTCCACATTGTTTCTTCAGAATAGGCTTGTTGCCTCCCCAGGGAGCTAGTATGAGTGCCATAGACTGAGGTCCTGTACCATAGCTTTTCTCCAAATCCATATGGTGACTGCTGCCATCCTCCTTGGCCAGCCTGTGAGTAGGACAGAGTGGACAGAGTTGGAGGTAAATATGCAGGACTTCTCCAGCTAGGCACTCATTAGTCCTGGGAGAGCCCCCAGAATTGAGTCAACTTATGGGAGAGTTTGGTGGTTGTTTTTAGTTCTTTTGGATCATTGAATGAGGTTTGCAGAATTAGTTCATTTGTTACAAAAGTGTATTTTAAAGTTATCTGAGCCACTCATTATTTTATTTGCATTTTGTCCCCTCCCCATTCCCATTCCCTCACCTTTCCTCCCTTTCCTCCTTCCTTCCTCCTCCTAGATGGGGACTGGGGGTTGAGACAGGGTTTCATGTATCTCAGGCTGGCCTCAAACTTGTTATATAGCACAACCTGGTCTTCAGCTCTCGATCCTCCTGCTTCCACCTCCCAACCGCTGGGGTTACAGGTACGTGCTCCCACATCCAGCTTTGTTCTGCTGTTTCCAAACAAGCATCAAATGTCAGCGTTTAAAGATGATTATTAAAAGTCAGACACTGTAAAGGTTGATTAATTGCGCCATCTGTGGTATGCATCACGTTTAGTATCCTGAATCTCATTCGTGTCTCATAATCCATCCCAGTTTTTAACCTTGCCTTCTCTAACAACTCAAAACTTTAGAGTTTTCTAGTATGCAAAAAACTTTTCACCAATGTTTTTCTTTACTATTCATTAATCATTTGCTCACTCATTCATTAAAAAAACATATGGCAGAACATTGAAAAAATGGTGCATGGCACGTGACTAAAGATTAATTATGTCTGTGATTTATACTCTATAGAAATAATCAAACAATCAGGAAGGCCTGATGTGTGATTTTTTTTTTTACCTAAAACTCGTTGGATAAACAATGCATTTCATACCTGATAGCAACTTGAGAAGGGTCTGTGTGCACATGCCAGACTTCTTGCCACCCTTGTCTTCAATGTCTTAGTTTTTCTCTCCAGGGACAATGATAGCTGTGTGTGTGTATAGCTGTATATATGCTTATTTGTGTATGTCTATGTGTATATGTGTGTTTTTATGTTTATGAATATGTTTGTTTATGTATATATGTGTGTTTGTGAGTGCTTATCATGTATGTGTATATATGCATGTTTATATGTATATATCTGATTGTATGTTTGACTGTGTTTACATGTTGCATGTGTGTGTATGTCTGTTTATGTGTTAGTATGTATATGTGTGTGCTTTCTAAGACATTATCTTCATATGTCAGTATATATTGTTTTAAAGAACAGAAATAGCTGCCTGCTGTTACACGCTGCATTTTGAACTTATGGAAGTGTAAGCTGCTTAGGGAGCGCCTGTTGGTACATTTGGCATTGCCAGCTTCCTCAAATAACTGGCTTTGTGTTCCTCAGTTGGGCCCTACTGGGGATGGGTGTTGCTGGAGTTCAGGGTGGTGCTCGAAGATGGGAAGCAAGGGCACTACAGCAGGGTTCTCCTGCAGATACCTGTTAGTGGGGTGTTTCCCTTCTGCCTGGGACCGTTGTGGCTGGATTGCTTCCACAAAAGCAGTGTAAACCTGCACTGCAGCATATGGCATGTGAATGTGAGCGGTTGGTTTTTAACCTCAAACCCCAGGTGAGGAAAGACTTAATCCACCTCAGAAGGCAGGCCACAGCCAAAAAAACTGCCCTGCCCAGTAGGCCCCTGTGTTCACAACACAGACCCTGATGCTCAGGAGCCTTGTCTTAAGACTTCCCAGTGGGAGTCAGGGGAGGGGCTTCCTTGACCTTGCCTCTCCTCTGTCAG
This sequence comes from Alexandromys fortis, assembly GCF_014885135.2. Taxonomy (NCBI): domain Eukaryota; kingdom Metazoa; phylum Chordata; class Mammalia; order Rodentia; family Cricetidae; genus Alexandromys; species Alexandromys fortis. The sequence goes on from NW_026067935.1 coordinate 6,514,093, forward strand.
TTTGTCCATCACAGGGTATCTAAGAAACACCTGGAGCTTTCTGGGTCTCCAATGGTCTGGCCTGATAAAAGTTTTCTTTCAGGAAATATGTTTAGGGGAGCCCATATGTATCTAGGAGGACCTTCAGCAAGCTTGGGTTGTACAGACCTGTGAACTTAAAACCAATTTTCCAAATAAGGCCATTTCAAGGTGCTACAGTTCACAGAAGGGACGGGGATAGGGGTGGATGGTTAGTTTGTGTTTAATAAGGACAAAGTTCAGGTTGGAGGATGAAGAGACTCTAGAGCGGAGGGTGTTGGCAATGATGGTTGCACAACATGATAAATGAACTTAGTGCCACTGCTCTGTATGCTTGAAAATGGTCAATGCAGTAAACGTCCCATCTGTGTAAACCACATGCAAAAGCCACAGCTCACTGGTGCCCTCCTGTTGTGACCAAATGGACAGGAAGAAATAGCAAAGACTGATCTAAAGAGGAAGCACAGAGAGCTATCTCTGGTGGTCTTGGCCCACCTTGGTTGGTGAGAGCTTAGCCAACCCTGGAACTCATTTTCTCCCTGGGGTCTTGTTTGGGAGCCCTAGAGAAGTCAGTGATACCAGAGCCAAAGAAGGTGACCCAGAAAGAGAGTGGTTGGGTCACCAGGGCCTCTGTGGCTTGAGTCCTGTGCCTTAACAGGGAAGCAAGCTGCCTAGCTCTGCTATGTCTGCAGGTGTGGCTCCAGCCTGACACAAGTGAAGCTCCTAGTGACCTGGGTTAGCCCTTCTTGTGATTTTCCTGTTTTCCGAGGGGCTCAGATAACATTTGTAAAAAGAGCATTTGCCTGGCTCTTCCAGATGCAGCTGGCCCAAGCAGGTGTTTGTTTAGAACCTCCCAGTGGCTTGGATCTCATGGGTGCTTCCCTCTGCTGGGATCAAGGTTCTCAGCTGCAAGGAGAGGCTTCTTGGACCTATGTTGGCCTTCAGAGCTGCCCACCCTGCTGAGGAACTAGGTGTTCTGTCAGTGAAAGCCCTCCCCCGCACTGTATGTGTTCTCTGGGACAGTGCTACTCAGCCTCGATGCTGAACACTCATTCAGGATGGACAGGGATTGTCCCAGATGTGAGCAGGACTCCATTCCTCTGGCAAGAGCTCTGACTTTGGAAATGGTCCTCTGTCCACAGGGGAGGTTTGTGGACCTCACCCACTGCAAAGAGAAAAGCAAAGGGAAGACCAGTGAACTTTCCTGGGGTGTTTGGACACAGAGAGATTCCTGGCCTGAGTTAGCCTATCCCAGCACCCAGGAAGTAGTTAGAACAATATGGTCATTTTATAGCCAAAACAGATTTCAGGAAGCTGGTGCCACCAATCTTGTATAGTTTCCCCCACCCCCAGGGTGAGGGAGGCGGTCAGAGCTGTCATTTATTTTTTCATTGTTTAAACACTCCTATTGGGAGTGTTTGTTTCTTTATTTTTGAGACAGGGTGTTGCTCTATTCCAGGCTAGCCTGGAACTCTCTATCTCAGACTGGCCTTGAACTTGAGATCTTCTTGCCTCAGCCTCTGGAGTGCTGGGAATACAAGCATGAGCCACCACACCTAGGGCTTATTTTATGATATTCCATTAAGACCATTATTATTTGTGGATGTTCTGAAATGAGTCAGCTTTCCATGTTTTAAGAATGAACATGAAGACTCTGTCCACTGTTTCTTGACTGTCCCGAAGAGCAGAACCAGCTGTGGAGATCTTTCTATTCCTTCAAACAGTAATTTCCTTTTGTTTCTTTGTTTTGTTCTGTTTGAGACAGTGTCTCCCTAGATAGGGTATGCTCACTGTGGGAACTCACTGTGCAGCCCTGGCTGGCCTTGACCTCTCTTCTGTCTCAACCTCCCAAGTGCTGGGACTATAATGGGATACCAGCACATCTGACTTCGTGACAGTCGCTTGAGATTGTGGGCAGAGCAAGTTTTGCTTTGGGCTCAGATGTGAAGAAGCATGGCCAGTACACCCCAGGGAAGCCCATGCTGGTGACGGAAGTAAACCCCAGCTGACCGCGTGTCAGGGAGGTAACATGACTTGCCACATTCATGGGGTGCTGTGATCAGCAGCGACACAGCCTCCTCACGTGGGTGGCAAGCTTGTGCTCCTCATTAAGAAAATTGCTACTTTAGAACAGGCTCTGAAAAGAACTTTTTTGCTTTTACTAAAATTAAGAAAATAATAATAAAACAACCCACCCAACACCCTAAACTTAAAAAGAAAAAAAAAAAAACTTGACGTCAACCCAGAAAAAAAATCTACACAGGTTCAGTATGGAGTTAGAACTTATTAGAGGCCCGGACAGAACAGAGAAGAAATTCTCACTGGGCAAGGCTAAGGCTTCCATCCTCCACTTGCTGCAGTTGTAAAGCCTGAGCCATGCCGCAGAGTGACAGAAAATGCTTTCGGATAGACAACTAAATCGATTTGCTCTGAGACGTCCATCCCCTGCAGTCATTCTGCTGGCTAGCCACAGAAACCTGGTGTGGAGCACTTGACAACTGAAGAGGCCCTCAGCTGGAACTTGACTGTCGTAAATGCTGAGCTCAGTTACACCAGGGGTGGGAGCCACCCTCCTGGGGCCACAGAGTCATAAATAGGAGATGGCCTCTCTGGTTCTCCATGTAGAGAAAGTGGTGGGCTGCCACGTCAGTCCCTGTGGTCCGTCCTTCAGCACAGTCTTCATGGAAGGGCCATGTGTTTGACAATACTTTACACATCCAGCAGCCAGATGGTCCACACAATCCATCAGTGGTGTGGTATGTAAATATTTCCCATCATTACCACAGGGCCGTTGTGCTGACATTAGCAAGGATGAAAAATAAGGACTGGCACTCCTGACAGCCAGTCAGGCCACAGGCAGGCCTGCAAGGCCACCTCTGACTCCCTGGAGGCTTCGGACAAGTGTGGTCTCTGGCTATTCCTCTCCAGATACTCAGGCCCTAAAGGACCATATTCCCATCAGCTCTTTACCAGCACAAGGTTCCCTTCTCAGGAGCCACTGCTTTCCAGCTTGTAAGAACTATGGCTCAGCTGTTTCCCTCTTTGTTTTGTTTACCAAGAAGCAGATAGCTAAGTTTTTCTTTTCATTCATTTGATTGCAGATTGTCCTCAACTAGGAATCTAGGTATAGATGCTTGTTTTCATCTCATGGAGTGAGCATATGCTATAAGGGTTTTAAAACCAGGTAGTAGTGAAGAACATGAATAAAGCTCCTATCATGTGCTTATATTATGATTGCCATGTGCCCAGTTGTTCTCTTGTCAGATCTCCCTGGATTATCAACATAGATATTATCAATGATCAACCTAATCTTAGTTGCTTTTTACAGTAAAGTTGTGTGTGTGTGTGGGGGGGTGGAGTGGGCAGCTCACCATGTTGCTTTACTATCCTCTTCACCCTCTCAGCTAGCATTACAAGCATTCATCCCCATGCCCAGCTTTATTGTCATTCCTGATTATTATCGGATTGGATGCTGGTTTCCATGCAGTGCACTAGGGACCTGTGGTTCTTTCATATTGCTCTGCCATCCCCTGGGGCTCCATTGGGGTTCTCCTCTGGAGCTGTCAGTCAGCTGGCTGGTAGTGGAGGCTGGGAAGGGAGAATGTGCAGTACTGCGCATGCTCTAATCCCATGGTCTCACCTGGAGTCTGCTGAGGGTCTTAGGCATGCATCCGCACTCCCTTCTGTGAGAGACACGGAGCTGACTGACACACAATCTCCAGCTGGCACTCTGGTCTCAGACCCACTCTAAGGATCACCCGTTATTCATAGTAAGTCCCACCAGTGTCACTCTCCAGTTGTGTCCAAGTCCCCGCTGCAGACAGTGCAGTGCATGGCAGCGAAGAGCTGGAGCCAGTCAACGGATGGCCTGGCCGCCCCACCGGGTCGTTAGAGAAGTTTCAGCTTCAGTGCAGCTGTGGGAGCTCAGCCTGCCCTGCTGGGATGCCGAGAGTCTCACTGAAGCCCTGGCCCCTCTTAGGGACTCCTGTGACTGAAGAGGACAAAAGGCCGTCCCTAGTCTCCTGTCAGAGACAGAAGTGTCTGCAAAACCCTTAGCTACACCGCAGTTGTCTGTTGCTCACATGTTAGCCTCTCATGCAATTTGCACGGGACCTGGTGACACCCCTGCTCACCCATGTCAACAGCAACAGCTTGACTTAGGCTGGAGGCCCCACTTACAAGCCGGCCCAACTCCTGTAACAGAGAGACTATGGTAGTGGAGAGGAGCACCAGCAGTGGTTCCCTACGTGTGCCAGGTGACCTCCAGGGAGCTGGTTTCCAACATGGCTGCTGCTTTCTCAGAGCACAAACTCTGGGCTGCCTCTTTATTCCATCTTTCTTTTCTAATTTTTTTCCATTGTGATAGTGTATATAGAACATGCAGTTGAGCATTTAATTCTATAGTGTACAGTGCTGGGCAGTGGTGGTGCACGCCTTTAATTCCAGCACTCAGGAGGCAGAGGCAGACTGATCTTTGTGAGTTTGAGGCCAGCCTGGACTACAGAGCAAGTTCCAGGACAACTAGGACTGTTATACAAGAGAAATCCTGTCTTGAAAAACCAGAAAAATAAACAAAACACTATTCTAAAGTGTGCAAAAAGAGTGGTGTTAAAGTAAATCGTTACTGCTTGGCACCTGTTGGCCCATGGAACACGGTGTGATCACGTCTGTCTGTCTGTTTCCCTATTCCCCTCCTTTCAGTCTCTGGACCCCCATTCTGCTTTCCCTCTCTAGCAGTCTGACCACCCTAGCTATCTCTTATAATGAATGATATTTTTTCTCTGTGACTGGCTCAATTCTCTTGGCAGAATGTTTTCAGGGACTGTAGAATGTATCTGAATTCCCTTCCTTTTTACAATGGATGGGCACTGTATTGATGACCACATTTGCTTATCTGGACCTCCCTCCTTGGATACTGGAGCTCCTCCCACCTGCCTGTTGGATAGAGTGCTGCCATGAATCTAGGAAGGCACACACCTGTTTGCATACTTGTCTTCAGTTTTTAGCCAGGCTTCCCAAGATGGAGGTTCAAAGCTGGCACATTGTCACTTCCTACACACTCTGTTGGTTAACCAGGTCAGAGGGCCATTCAAAGGAAGGGGGCAGCACAAGGCGCTGACGTCTTGAAGGCCATTAAAGTTGCAGTCTGTCATGACCACTCTGGGGAAGGGCTTTGGGACTGCTGGCTGGTGCCTTTGGAGCACACAGAGTCCCCTGGGTAGGCTCACTGAGACAGGGTCTTGATGGATTGTGTTAGCCATCCCCCAGTGGTTCTTCTTGGAGAGGGCCACAGTCTTCTACTGGCACTGTTTTGTGTTGCTGAAGGCTGTGCCTCTCATTACATAATCTGTTATTCTGTGCTGCACCAGGCCCTGGTTACTTGTCAGAAGTTTCTAAAAGCCAGCTGAATCAGCTCCAGGCAACTGGGGGTGCTGCCTCCCCTCATAGTATTAGTCACTCTGTACTTAGCTAAATTTAACTTTTTATCATCCAAATGATATTTTTGTGGGCTTGGGATTTTACATAATTCTACCAACTGCTGCAGGCTAAGAATTTCTCTTTCTGCTATGTATTCTTTGTGTGTGTTTTGTGTGTGTGTGTCCTGGGTTTTTCCCCCGTGAACTCTTGCACTCTCAAGGAAACATTGCTGGGCCTCTTTTCCTTGACTGCTTTCCCAGCTCACGGCATCATGCTTCAGCTCTGCATTCACCACTCGCCAGCTGGGAGGAGAAGAGCTCCTCATGGCTTCCCAGTGGCCCCTCTCAAGCTTCTGCCTGCACTTGAGGGCTCTCTGCTCTGAAAGTCTTGAGAGTCCCTACTGTCTGCAGCACGCTGGGCCTGAGAAAGAGCAGCTCAATTTCAGAGCAGTGTGGTGGGTGAGCACATACTTAAGATGGAGCTGCGAGAGCCAAGCAGTGAGATGCTCAACTAGCCTGCCCCAACATGAGGTCCCAGAGGTAGGCTCTTCCTGATCTCTGGGGGAACACAGTGAAGGGCCAGGAATTAGTTTCATGGAGAACATAGACCTGGTTCTCAAAAGAGAGCTGTGGCGTGGTGACACCCACCTTGAATCCCAGCACTTGGGAGGTAGAAGCAAAATAATCTCTGTGAGTTAGTGGCTAGCCTCATCTATATAATGAGTACAAAGCCAGCCAGGGTTACATAAGTGAGAACCCATGTAAAAGGGTGGGGATAAAAGGTAGAACTGGAATGGTATATAGGGAACTGGGCATAGATCTCAGCCCCTATACCTGAGCCCCACTGTCCAAAAGAGGCTGTGTGGTGGGCCCCCACCTTAGGGTCTGGTGTGCACCCATGTGTTTAGGAAGTAGTGGTGGTAGCAGTGGTAGAGGCCCAGGGAGATGCTAAGTGGTTGTTCTCACAGACTCATTCTTGTAGATTTGTGATGTCTGTACTAGTGTCCATCCTTTCAGATAAGAAAACTAAGTCCCAGAAAGTCTCAGCAGCCCACTAGGTCTCAGAGCCTGTGTGTGGTGAGGACTGCAGAGTCCATCTGTCTACAGTCCTCCCCCAGAGAGCAGCTTGGTCCCCTGAGTGCAGCCCAGAGTAGAGCATTCACATGGAACTCAGTTAGTCCTGTGTACTTACTATCCCTGGCCTGATTGGGATGCCCAGTTCCTCCAAAACACTCTGGGTAGAAGAAGGAGGTTCTGGCTGCAGGACCAAGAGAGGAACTCATCTCACTCAGTACCCAATCTGTCTGTTGAGTTTTCATAGTTTTCAAAATGCGGATGTATTTTTTTCCTGGTGTAAATTAAGCGACTGACATTGACCTGGAGATACAGCCCAGTGGCAAGCATTTGCCTAGTATGCATGAGGCCCTAGGTTTAATACCCAGTGCAACAACAAACAAGAAAACTAAATTATATATTTTATTTAAAGATTAAAGAAGATTGGAAACATGTCCACACAAAAAATTGTCCATAAGCGTTCACAGCCGCTTCTCCACAATTGCCAGCACTGTCCAGATGTCAAATGGCAGATGAGCAGAAGCAAAACGTGTTCTCTCCACCCAGCAGAGTGTTGCTCAGTTAGGAGAAGGAATGAAGTAAGCTGGGAATATGCTTCCAAGGCAGAGAGCTTGGCTGGCATTTGTGAGACTTTGAGTTCAGTCATGGGCACTGCAAAAAAATTACATTAACAATTAAGACATTAAAAAAAGGAATAGCATACTGCCACTTGATGTAGTCTCTGAAAACACAGCCCTAGGAAAAGAAGCCAGATGTGAAAGGGCTGCACACGGTATGACTCCAGTGATGTAACATGTCTAAAATAGGCAAATCCACATAGACAGAAAGCAAATCAGTGGTCCCCAGGGGCTGGGGGAGGGGGAGAGAATGAGGATTGGCTCTCATGGGTTTTGGGTTGCTTTGAAGGGTGACAGATGTGCAGACTAAGATAGCATGATGGCTGCACAGCCTTGTAGATAGACTAATAAGCACTCATGATAATCACTGCTTTCCACAGTGAGCTTCATGGCATTGTAGGATATATGTAAAATTTTTTAAATTGGTGACCCTGCTTCTCCGTGGCATTCCAAGGCTCTGGACAGTTTGCTTTGGAGCCACCTGCCTCAATCTCCATGTCAACGGAGGTGGAGACAGCAACGCTGGCTTCAGTCTCACTACCCACCAGTAGTTGTTTCCAGCCAGCTGGGGCCAGCTTGAGGCTTGTGGATGTCTGGGCAAGGGAGCTACTTGGCGCCCCACCAACCTGGTATGTTTTAAGTGTTTGTTTGACATTTATTTAGTGGGGATGAGGAGAGACTGATATTCTATTAATGGAAACCATATAGAGAAAGATTCGCTTACCAATTCACTTCCACTGACTGAAACAGCACGGGGATCCGAAAACTTTTTAGGAAAGTAATTTCAGCTCTTGCTGTTCTTGTCTCTCGAGCAGGTTTGGTTTGGTTTTCTTTTCTCTCCCCTGCAATTCTCCGCATCTTTGAGGGGTATTCTGGAGATTCAGGTTTAACACTTAGGTAGCAAAATCGTTTATTCTTGCTCCTAGGAATAGCAGCAGATGCTGTGTTATCTGAGTGTAGACCCCAGCTGCTGGAATCATGGCTACCCACGTGTGGAGCAGGCATGCAACAGATTTCAGCAAGGAGGATGCTTTAATTCTCCCTGTGTATGTTCCAGGTTGTTGAAAGGAACTTGGGTTGACCCGTGACATATTTTTGTTTCATTCTAACAGGGCTCTACGCCTGAGCTCTGTTCTGCAGGCGACTGTCATGAGGCCTGCTACTAACCAAGTGCCGCGTGCATCACACATCTTCAGTGGATTTCGTCAGGGCATGAGTACCCACTGCACCACTCTTGGCTCGTCTTTCCCCTAGTCTCCTGGGTGTGAGTCACCATTGACCTTTTCACCCATGGGTGGGCTAGTCACATAGAATGGTGGGGCTTGCTTGACAAAACTGGCACACCAGTGACCAAGGTGTTGTCATTGCAAACCCTCAACAGTTTCCCTTACCTCGGAATGTAGGGACACTAAATGGTGATCTCATAGCTGTAGAAGTATGGCGGTGGAAGCTAAGAATCAGGATGGTACGGTTGTGTGGAGCTGGGGAGCTGCAGCAGCAGATGCAAGTAGAGTGAACTGGGCGGCCTGAGCAGCTGCCCCCACTGTGCTGTGGGGAACCTGGTCAGGAAAGTATAAGGCTATGTGCATGGGCACGAGGGTCAGAGCGGGACTGCCAAGGCGCCCCTGTTTGAAGGCCAGCCCAGAAGTGTTCCCTAGGGTGTAGGATGGGCAGTGTGGGTGGTGTGTGAAGAGCCGCTGTTCCCTGCAGCCACACCTCCCACCACTGTGCATCACTAGCTCTCCGCACATTCCATTCCCTCCTTCCCTCTCTGGCTCCTGCTGGCTGTGCTGCTCACTGCAGTTGATCACTTTGTCATCCTTAGCCTCCATTACACGCCCCCTGGGTTTGTGCTCTCCTCTGTCAAGACTGCGCTGACAGGACTGGTGTCTTACTGGTGCCTGACATCAGACTTTGAACTAGGACTGCCCTAGACTTGGCTCTTGGTCCCTGACACATTATTATTCCTGTGTCTGTAACTTGCTGGTGAATTGCAGGGGAGGTCATTGGAGGGCCTCTTAGATAGCTGCCTCTTCCTAGTCCTAGGTACAGGCACAGGGAAGTGGGGCTCCTCAATGTGTCTGACAGATGAGTACTAGTGTTGAGCTGTGATGTGGACCTGGCATGTTTCAGGCTCTGTGGCAGCCCTGGGCTGAGCAGTGGCTTCATTGGTCCTTGTGGATATTCTGTTGTCTGTAAGGCCAGTTGGACCTGGGACTCACTGAAAATTCATTTCTCTTTTTCATCTTGTTTAGTGAGCTTAGCTCTGGCCTATGGGTACTCGGTAGAAGTGGGCATCTGTTTCTAACGTGTCTAAGGGCCTTAGAGGATTACTGGCAAAGCTGGAGGCCACCTGCATCTTCCATCCGAGGATCCAGCCAAGTGTCTCCTGACTCCTTTCTGTTTTGCCTAGTTTTCCAGCTGTTCCTACTCCACCCCCACCCCACGGCCTGACATTGTCCAATCCTAACCGGGTCCTGAGTAAAGGAAGCACTTAGACTGAAAGCCAAGAGTTTTGGTCACTTACAAGAAGGCAGTGGTGTGCTGGCGTATTAGTCCCACTCCCTGTGTGGTTTTCCTAACTGGACAGTGTGGAGGTATATCTATCACTGGTTCAGAGTTAGGCCTTTCCTCCCCAAATGCATTCATCAGGATCTGTGAAATGGATACCTCTCTGCCATACACACCCCTTTGACTCTCTTGCTCCCCTAAGGCCGTGAGTCTGATACTGCTCAGGCTGAGGCTGGCTCTGCAATTTCCATGTTGATTGGTATAGCATAATGAGGAGCTCAGTTGGCTCATGTCTTTTACTTTTGGGTTTCTCCCTGCAGGATGCTGGCACGTGTGTCCTGGTCCTGACTCCCTTCTGTGGACAAATTGATCATTCCTCTTCCTGTGGTGGAGACATTGACAGAGCTGCTCAGATCCACAGGTAAAGACCAACTGCCTTCTACAGTGGCCCTCTCTTACTGCCCAGTCTTTAAAGTTGGAGGGCTATGGAGCCTTTACCATTTCTTTCTTCCCTTAAAACTCCTTCTGATTGCTGTGATAGACAGCCATCTATTGATCAGGTGGAAATAGCTTCAGTAATTGGCAAGGTCTTCTGTCCTTGGTAGCAACGGCTGGTGGCTCCACACAGAGCACACCAAGGGGATTCCTTACTATCTGCTCTCAGGGTTCATTCTGGGCCCTCTGTTCCAGGTGACAGATAAGATATGGGACAGAGTGGGGAGGATTTTTGACTTGAAGGTGACTTCTTCCTAGCTGGGAACCCCAGTGACCCTTTAGCCTCTTCAAAGAGCCAAGGCTGGGCCGCTTGCTCACCCTGTTGTCCACAAGCTGCAGCAGTGACCCAGAAACTGGCTTCCATGTGTTTTCTCAGGCTTTGTCCCTCTGAACCCACCTGCCTCTTGTCCATTTTGTTTCCTAGACAATGTCTCTTCTGACCTGTGCTTTTATTTGAAGGCCTCTAGTAGACAGGACAGGCCGTACAGGGACTTTTCCTTTCCTCCCTAACTTCCTATGGACTCTGCTTTCTGGACACTCATCGGTGGGCTTGGGCTTTGGGGTTGCAGGGACTGCACGTTGCTTCTAGGGAAGAAAGCTGGGAGGGAAGGGAAGCTTACTGGCCCCAGCCTCTGCTGTGGCCATTGGACTTCATCTTACTCGTGGGAGCTGAAGCCTCAGGTGTTAGACTTAGTCGCGTAGCTGGCCAGTAGCAGGCTTGAGATTCGACCCAAGTCCAGACCAGGAGCGTACAGCCTAGCTTTCCAAATGCAATGCCTGGGCCTTTGGGTTCCACCTTGTCTTGCTCCTGGTTCCTTCCCTCTGGGCCCCTTCCTCACTGGGAAGCTCCCAGGGCACAGGGTTGCCTGGGCTGCCTCTGGCTTTTGCTTGCAGGCTGGCACCGAGAGCTGTTGTTTTCTCTAATTGCTCATTTTCTTCACTTGCCAAGAAATGGCCTCCAAGTGCTAAGGAGAAAACTGCTATGTTATGTTGTTGTTGTTGTTTTGTTTTATTTCACTTTCAAAAGTGTCCTGCACAGGAGGGATTATGGGAATAGTGACATCAGAGCACTTAGTCCCAACTTCTGTGGTCTGGTCCGAGCTCCATGGTTGGACATGTGCTAGTAGAATTGAACTCCAACATTCGGCAGGGCCCCCAGAAAACCCTTCCCTGCAGGACCTGAATGTTGATGTCACCTCTTGGCATTCAGAGGGACCCTGCCCCTGCTTTACTTGGGGCCTCCACTTCCTGTTTCCTTTCTCACAGGAAGGGGCTCTTTCCTGCTTAGCAGCTGTCATCAGTGAGTTTGCAGAGGTGATGGCCTCACAGCCCGCCTACCCAAGGTTCTCAGTGACTTCCCTGCAGACATGGTCAAATGCTTGGTGTACAGTAGGTGCACTGGGCATGCTGTGCCAGCCTGCAAACACACTCGAAGGGGTTACCGTTCCAGGTGCCAGGGATGCAGCCGTGAACGAAGCAGACAGAAGCTCATGTGAGCAGTGTACACCCTGGTGCAGTCTCCTCTACCCACTCTGTTTGCCAGCTTCCTGTCTTCCCTCCTGAGCCCACTTCAAGTACTTACTTGTAAGCCCCCCAACCCATGCTAACCCATCCTGCCTCTTCATATTGTCCCAGATCACTGCTGTCACCATCAGCTCTGTGTGCCTGTGGGTTGTCAGTCTGAGGGCCCTTTAATGGATGAGACTCTGTACCTCTCTCACTGCCTCCGCTTCTCCTGCAAACATCAGGCCCGAATGGAGCAATCACGTTTGCTCACTGCAGGCTCTGAGCTGCCCTGGAAGTTTGTAGTAACATGATGGGCACAGAACTCTGAGTGGAAGGCAAGTTTATGGATGGAGAGCAGCCCTGTCAGGGGTGACTGAGAACAGGAATGTTCCCCCTGCCCTCCTCTGCCAGGGTGAGGAATGAAAGGACCCAACAAAGTTTATTTTTAGAGACACTTCTTGCTACAGAGGAACCCAGGCTGTTTCCTTCCAGAAGGGTGGTAGGCTGGAGGGCCCGGCAGGACAACTGGCTCGTTCCTTGGCAGCCTGGCATCTTCTGCATTAGCCTGGTTCAGAGGCGCAGAGAGTCTGCCCCAGAGGGTCCTAGCTGAGAAGGAAGAACATTTGCCCTCAGCAAGTTGAGCAGGCTTCATTCTGAGAGACACAGTAGGACTCAGCCTTGACTGCACCTTGGTGTCCTTGAGGCTAGAAGGCAACAAGAAGGGTCTCCTGGCACAGGCCTTTGTGGCTTCCTTCCTACTTCCTGGTGTAGGCTCAGGCTAGGAGGGGTACTTCCTGCCATTGTCTGTGTGACAGGCCTCTGGAGGGTCACTGTCTCCTCCAGAGGAAGAAGGCCTGGGTAGGGCCTCAGAACACAGTAGTAATGGACATAGAATACGGGTGTCTGTCTACCTTTCTTTCCTTTTTCTGGACATGAGCTGAAGCCAGGACCTAAGTGGCGGTGCCACCTGGGCAGCTGAGCCTGTTGGACACAGTTTCTCATCTATCTTTGTGGTCAGCCTTGTCCCCATGTGACAAAGTTGGCCAGTGTTTTCCTTTGGTTCTAGGCCATATCAAAGCCCAGGATGGACAGGGCTGAATGGCATGACACGGAGGGAAGGCAGCACCCTGAGGTTCTTGTCCTCAGCACTCTGCTCTCCACGCAGTGCTGGTGGAAGAGCTGGGGAGAGCTGATGGCCTAGCCCTGCTGGGGCCAGCTCTGCACTTTGCTTCTGCTGGCTTGTCCTGTCTGTATTCTGTGGTCTGATGGGCCACTTTGACTCACATCCTGCAGTTTACAGGACATGGACTTGGCCACAAACCTCCAGGGACTTACTCTCTCTGCCTGTAGGCCTCCCCTCCCCAGCTTACACCCCACGAGGACAGAACTCTCTCTGCCTGTAGGCCTCCCCTCCCCGGCTTACACCCCACGAGGACAGCACTCTTTCTGCCTGTAGGCTCCCCTCCCCGGCTTACACCCCATGAGGACAGCACTCTTTCTGCCTGTAGGCTCCCCTCCCTGGCTTACACCCCATGAGGACAGTCCTCTCCTTGGGTCCTGTCTGTTTAGGCAGAGCACTGCTTTCTACACCTGTGCTTTCTTTCCAACCAGGCGGCAGAGTCTGGCAGGTGCTCCTCTCTCCACTGAGGATCACCTGTGAAAGATGCTTTGTGTCAGCCAACTTTCTGTGACTGAGGGATTCTAACTGTCATGGGGCAAGGTTTGGGTTGGCTGTGACTGGTTGTTCCTGTTGCTTTTAGGCCTATGCTAGGTCCCACTTCATGGTGCTGCACATGGCAAAACAGAGCCCTTCCCTCAAGGCCAGGAAGGAAAGATCAGAGAAGAGAAAGGGGGCGGGGTTTTCCCCTTTGAAGGCAGTCCCCAGTGTTCTAAGACCTCCCACTACCCCACCTCTCAAACATATCTAACAATCTCTCAGTAACTATGCAATAGCACAGTTGTTCAGGATGCTCAACAAGATGGAAAGTGAAGCCTGGGGATACAGCTTAGTGGTAGAGTATGCCTAGCATGTGTGAAGCCCTGTACTGTCAGAGGTGGGGGGTGGGAAGAGAAGCTCTCTGAGAGAGACTGTCTGGGACTGACTGGGGATAGAGAGCAAAGGAAAGAATAGCAGGGATTTGGGGGTGTCAAGAATGAGGAGGGCATGGCCTTGTAAGTTGGTGCTAAGGCCTTGACCCTGACTTTGAGTGGCACAAAGCCGTGAAAGCATTTGGACAGCTGAGGACCAGGATCAGCCTGTGGCTGCTGTGTTCACAGGCTGCAGAAGCACAGGAACAACTGCAGTAAAGGGGTCGGTGGTGCTTGGACCTAGGAATGCCTGTTGAGCTCTAGGTCTGTCTTCAAGTATTCCTGGAAGGACTCTTTATCCACATTTAAAAGGGTTTTGTAGTCTTGGAGGACCCAGGAGACCTTCTGATCTGACTTTTAATGTAACCTGTGGAGAAAGGAAATTGAAGCCCAGTAAAGGAAGTTTTGTGTCCAAAGTCAAGTGACAGAGCCAAGCAGATTTGGGATTCTGGAATCTTAAGTCCCGTAGTTTGCAGCAGAGCTGGGTGCTCCCTTGTGTACAGGCATATGAGCCACAGTCAAAAGAGCCTGCCCCACACTGCTACAGCTGAGCAGTGATATCTTGCAATGCCAGCAACACCGTGGGTGGCAGCCTCCGCTATGGGCAGGGCCCGAGGCTTTGCATGCTGAAGGTTCTTGGCACTCCAGGCCTTTAGCAGCTCTGTCTGGGCCACTGCCCAAGATTCTGACTCTAGTTGGATTGCGGTGTTTGTGATATCCAAGGCCTTGGGCAAATCAAAGCCAAAGCTCATGGTACTCTTTATTCAGCTTTGACTGAGCTTCTGCTGAGGGAAGGGCAGAGGCCAGGGAGAGACTGTCCTGCCCTTCAGGAGCTGACAGGTCAGCCAAGGCATGTGTGGTAGAGGTGGGGCAAAATGTCCATGTTTGAGATGTGCAAAACTGGCCAAGGGCAGGGAATCTAAGGTATGAAATAGCCTCCAAATACACCAGTGCATACCGCCAGAGCTCATGTCCACTGTGGCGGTCCTCTTCAGTCTGTGGTTTTGCCTGTTGTGATAAAGGGACACAGAAGGCCAGCTGTGTTCACTGAGAATGGATATCACTTACAGCCAGGAGGACCTGCTGTGCTCTTGACACCATTGCTCTTCCGTGTCTCCTTGCTGTCTCTTTGGAAGGGGCTCTGGTCACTGTGTTTCTAATGACAACCATTACAGTACTCTCTAGCCAGCAGATAGAAGAGGCCTGTGCTGTCCCCTAGGTCCAGAAAGTAGGACCTGGGTGTCCTGTGCAGAAGGGCCACCTGGAGAAGGTAGAGGAAGATCTTGTTCCTGTTTTCTTGAGGAAGTATGAGTTTGGAGGCCAAAGTGGAAGCAAACATCCAGTTTGATTTTCCTTTGTGCTGTTTAACTCAGCCTGGTCCATTTGCCATACAGACAAGGAAATTGCTGCCTCTGGCTGCTTTACAGACTGCCTCTGGCACCTGCCCTTTGCTCTGGTGAATAACCTGGCAGTCACAGTACATGGCTAAGAACATGTTATCATAGGCAGAGCAGCAGGGCCAGGCCTGGGTGGCAGGAGGCGTGGCCAGACCCCAGGCATCTGTGCACAACAAACTTCAGGAAAATCAGTTGCTGGCACCTTCCCGAGGATAGAGGGTGAGGGCAACAAAGCACCCAGAGACCCTTCCTGCCCTGAAAACATAGCCAAGAGGCTGAGCATAGTGGCTTGTAGCTGTGACTGCACTCAGGAGGCTGAACTGAGAATTTCAGGTGACTACTAAGTTTCCAACCAAGCAAAATAAAACCCCAGAAAACAAAACCAAAGACAAGTTCCCTGTCCAAAGGACTGTGGGGCTGTGAAGATGCACTTTCTAGTTCTCTCAGCATCCTGCACCAGGCTGCAGCCCCCTGCACAGCCTCCTCCCGTACTGGCCTGCAGCGTCTGACGTGCTTTGCTCAGATGGCCTCTGTTGTTTCTGCTGGGACTCTAAGGTGTAGACCAGTGCTCTAGGACCCCTGTGACTGGGGCCTCCAAGGCTGAGTGCTGTTTCCCACATTGTGATAACTTCAGGACTTAATCTTTTTTGTCTCCTATGAAAAGGGGGTTGCTGATTTACCCCTGGATTGAGCAGTGTCCTCGGTAGGTCAGTTATCAGACCGGCATGGGTTAAATGTGCTCTGTGTTGGAGCTGTGCCCGAATAAAAGGAAGTCAGGCTGTGTTGTGTGGGTTTCAAAGAGAACCGTCCTCTGCTCTCCCCAGAGAATGCTTCTCCTTAGGGTCCGCACTCCCCAGGTTCCTTCCTCCTTCAGCTAAGCTTCGCTCTTCTCCACTTGTCATTCAGAGGACAGGTGGTCTGGGGAGATGGGTCATGGTCATTCCCTGGTACTTCACTCTGGAGGACTTCATTAAAGCCCAAGTCAGGAAGTGTACTGGTGGCATCCCAGCAAGGGACCTTCTGTATCACCAGCCACCCAGGGTTGGCCCATCTGATGTCACAGGTGTCCTTTTAAAAACCTGTTTTTTAATTAGCTTCCAAAGGAATAGCTTTCCATACGTACTTCACTTTGGTTGATTCTCCCCTTTCCCCAACTTCCCTTCAGCTCCCTACCCTTCTTTCTTATCTGTACCTTTTACCTCAGCATTCTTCCTTTCCACTGGAAATAATAGGCTTGATTTTCTGGGATGTGCAGCGGGGGGACAGGTGCAGTTTTTGAACAGCTAGGAAGGACCCCCCAAAGATAATTTAGACTTGGAAGAGATGGTCAGCTTTGCAGTGTCAGGTCTTTAGCAAGTACACCACAGTGTGCCGATCTTGGCTCTATGGTAGTCTGCCTGAGGCACCTTAGGCAGGTCCCCTTAGCTCTCTATGCCTCACTTTCCCCATCTATGAGATGAGCAGTATCAGGGTTTACTCTAAGTCTCTGAGAGGACTGAGCAGAGTCCTAGGACCAAATTGTACACATATCAGCTGCTGTGCCCTTTAGAGCTGGCCTTTCCTCTTTTCTCCTTCCTTCCTTCCTTCCTCCCTCCCTCCCTCCCTCCCTCCCTCCCTCCCTCCCTTCCTTCCTTCCTTCCTTTCTTCTTTCCTTCCTCCCCCCCCCCCTTTTTTTTTCTGGCAAGATCTCACCACACAGCCCTGATTGGCCTGGAATTCTCTATGTAGATCAGGCTGGCCTTGAACTCACAGAGATCTTCCTGCCTCTCCCTCCCACACAGAGGGATTAAGCATATACACTACCATTCCCAGCCTGTAAATGTTTTTTTAAAAGAAAAAAGAAAGAAAAATGCCTCCTGGGAAGCCCCAGCACTGTAGGTATGGCCGGCAGCTGCAAGCAGGAAGGTGGGTCTCTTCCCCCGCTACTGCCTCTGTTGACAGACCCCAGCAGAGCAGCAGTTCCCCAACAGCACTGGCAAGGGAGACAAGAACGCCCAAATCTGCCTTTGTCCTGGTCACCACCCTGGTGTGTTCATGCTCTCATCTGGCCAGGAAGTAGAATCCAGTGAGGTAGAAGAATATTCTGTCTGGAATGGAGGGGCAAATGTAGTTTAGAGCTTGTGATTGATTCATGGCTGGAGAGGCCAGCAGTGCAGCCAGGGCAGTGAGAAGACAACAGTTAGCTGCCCAAAGCGGGAAGATCTCTTAGAAGAGGGAGAACGGGAGAAAGCAGACAGAATGGCACAAATCAGCACCTTTAGCACTCAGAGCTGTATGTGGATCCAAGTTCCAGGAAGTGCTGGGCTGCTCAAGTGTAAGGCTGGTCCCGCAGCACAGCTGTTGGGAGAGACTTGGAGAACATGGGATTCAAGGAACTCACTGTCCTTGTGGCTGTTTCTGCGGCCCTGTGTGCTTGCTACCAGCAGAAGGAACCTCATTTCTCACCCACGTTTCTGACCTATCCCTGGCTCTCCGCTGCATCTTTAGCACTAGTTATGGTTCTGATGTGTTCCTGAAGCTCCACTTGATCTATTCCAGGTCTCTCGAGCACCCAGAGCCCAGTTTCTCAGGGAGCACTGTAGATTAGCCCCTCTCCCCATGGAAGAACAGCATTTATATGGGACCTCAGCGTATCACTTTTCTGGAAGAGCCCAGAATACAGTGTCATTAGCTTCTGACCCCAGTGTCTGCCTCAACATTTTTTGGAGGACGATGTTAGGCCTTCAGAATGCTGACCTCTCCCACCATGCCACTGGAGATGGAGCAGGGGCTTGTCTCCAAACTGAGGTTGAAAGGTGTTGGGTATGTAAGAAGCAGGACACAGTCTCCATCTCCCAGACAGGCACATTCCAGGTTCGATTTGAGGGTCAGACTGGAGGGCTGTTCCCTAGGGTAGCAATGACCTGCTTTCAGTGAGCCTGGACCTGCTGCCTTGGTTCTCTTCTCCTTTCTGAGCTGGAAGGTCTGCTCTGATTAGCACACTGACGTCAAGAAAGCATGTCACCTTCAGTCTCCCCTAGGCCTGGCAGCTGCGATATATCAGTTCAGATGTGTCCCCTGCCTCACTACAGGGGCTAAGGCCAGCGGGGAAAGAGGGATTATGTTGTTCCCATCTGTCTGCAACTGCCTGCCCAGGCTGCATCCAGCTGTTCCCCATTCCCTACTGCCAAGAGGCAGATGTTAGGGTGAGGTCAACCTGGGATCTGGGGACCTGCCCATCAGCTTCACGTGAATGTCTTCAAGGCTATTTCTGGCCTTGCCATTATCCCAACGGCTTCAAGTGATAAATATAGACACAGATTGAAAAGCCCCAGTGGCAGGCAGGCAGCATTGGGGGAGCGTGTGGACGGGGGCTCGGCTATAAATAAGTCTGCTGGAACACCTCCCCAGCCATGCCACCACTGCTGCTGCCAGGCTAGCGTGCTTGTGTGTGTGCACTCAGAGAACCCACTCCCTCCCCAACTCCCTGCCTGAGCACACTTGTTCCTGTGGGATCACAGGTAGAGGAGGAGTGGAGAGAGGTTCTGCTAAGGAGATGGAAGAAAAAGACTGCAGTATATGTTGGGGGCCGTAGAGAGCAGGGTGAACTGCTGTGGTCTTCTTCAGGACAAGTAACCATTATAGAAGGGAAATGTCAAGTGATCCAGCAAGTGGGTCCTGGGGAAAGCCACATGGCATGGGGAATATAAAAATATGTCCCTGTAGCCTTCAGTCCTCTCAGTTTCTCTTGGTGTAGCAGATCTGAGGAGGAAGAGGTAGTGCTCCTACTGGAGGCTATCATATACCTCATTTGGTATCTTTTCCTGCCTTTGCCCTTCCCAAACCCACCCTCTTTGTGAGAGCACAGTTTGTTTATCTCTGCTCATCTCTGTTCCCACTGCCGGACCCCAGGCCAGCTCACCGGGTGACCCTAGTTTGGGCTGAGCTCACACGGGCAGGAATTCCAGCTGTTCCCTGACCTGTGGCTGTGCCCCACCTCCCCCCTCATGCCTGTCTCCATCTTCCTGCCTTTCTTGGCATCCTGTAGTTCCTCTCCTTGCGCCTTCCCTTCCCTGTCTTTTTCCTCCTCCGCCTCCTCTCAGCCAGAAGCAATTACCTGGGGCTGCTGGATGGGAATTGTGCTGTGCTCAAGAGATGCTTCACTTCTTGTGGAAAGGTTAAAAGTCGGTAAGCTGGCAAGGATCCTGGGAACTCACCATGAGGAAAGTACCATGGCCATGCAGTCACCAGTCATGGGAAGTGACGCCCCGGGAGCCCCTCTTGGCCTCATTTAACAAGGGCTGAGCATTGGAGCATGAAGCTGGACCTAGCGAGAAGTGGCTTATATTAATATTGTATAGATAAATGATGCCCTGAGTGTTTTGGAGATTGCAAGAGTGGGCTGTCTTGTAT
Organism: Alexandromys fortis; assembly: GCF_014885135.2. Lineage (NCBI taxonomy): Eukaryota > Metazoa > Chordata > Mammalia > Rodentia > Cricetidae > Alexandromys > Alexandromys fortis. Next base: position 6,533,608 of record NW_026067935.1, read on the forward strand.
GAGAGCAGTTTTGAGGGAGGGAATCATGTTCCCTTTCCCCATGTATTCCCTGTGCTGTAGGGCTTCAGGAGACAAACGAAAGCACAGGACCACTTGGCCTATTGAGTGGATAACATGTGCTTAGTCCTAAGTGTGCACTCTGTGCGCTCAGTATTACTGCCAGGATGAACTAGGTCTGGCTCTTGGTTTCAAGGCACACTTGAGCCACAGGAGGAGACAAGGCACTATGCTTTTGTGATATCCATGCAAATACAACCACACTCTATAGGAGCTGGGGCTTCTGCTCTGGTGCTGACATCTGAACTGGGTTGTAGAGAAGGCTGTTTGCTGAGCACAGACGTGGGGTTGGGTATGCAAGGGAAGGAGGCACTGTAAACCCGTGTCTGTTATGGACAGCCTGGAATTCTGGCTGTGGTGCCTGGTCGGACTGTGCTGGGGGAAGCTGGGCTGAGGGAAGAACCAGGTGGAACCTTGTGCAGGGTGAAGCTTAGATGGCATCTGGGAATGGAGGAGAATGTCGAGAGGCTTTAGAGGAATGCCAGGAACTGGTGTGTATTTTAGAAGTTTCATTTGACTTTGTGTGAGTGACAGGCAGGGGATGGGGGGCGCACATTACAATGTCTTTGTTGAATACCTGGAATGTTTTTCTTTCCTCTTTTCTCTATTTCTTTTCATGAGGTCCTGTAAAATTGGGGTATGTGCTCATGGGTGCATGCCCAAGAGACAGTTGTTTCTAAAGATGGCAGTGCTGAGCGGCCATGAGCTGAGGCTTGCAGGGGTTTGTGACAAGCACAGAGTCATCGGTTCCAATTTGCTTAGCTCTCCTCTTCAAGGGTGACTTTGTCCAGCAAACTTGGCCAAAGCCAGTAGCCAGGCCTACAGCAGAGATAACCAGTCCCCCAGGAATTGGCCTAGGTCTTTCTTGACAAGCTCCCACATCCCTAAGTTGAACAGACTGCTCCTAACACAGTGTTTGAATTCCTGCTTGCCAATTGGATCCATTCACCTCCGTGGTGATGCAGAACCCAGAACTTCAGCCTCCAAAGAAAAGTGAACAAAGAAAGCATGCTATGCAAGGAACAGATAAACACATCTTCTCAGGGACCACAGAGCCCTGAGTGCAGACTAGACCACAGTCATGATGTAAATACTGTTGTGTGTGGTTTTGCCAGCATGGACTGATAAATAGGGTGATGAAATGAGGCTGAGGACAGAGGTGGTGTTTGTGAAGGGCTGGTGATGAAAAATCAACAGCTCTGCTGTTCCTATGCGGACCCTCTATCCAGCCCTTCAGTTCTAGACCTCTTCTCGGTTGGGGAAACTCACCCTAGTAGGGGGAGGGCCACACACCAGGTACCCACAGAGAACCTAGGCCATCCTGGTACCCGCAGCTATTATTCTCCCCCTCAGCAGGGATGTGGGAAACTCATGAAGTTGCTGGGATATGGAGGGACCCCAGAGACTTTCTAGAACCCTCTGTCTTGCTCCATCTGCTTCCTAGCCAATGGTCATACAATCCATGCTACAGCTTGCTATACTCTCCTGGCTTCCTTATCAAGCTGGCTCTTTCTACTTGTACATCTGGCTAAGCTGGGCTGTTGTCTGCACCTCTGCCTCCTAGGAAAACAAGTAAGTGCTTGCTGGAGGTTCCGCATTCCAGTCTGAGAGAAGGCTACTCTGTGCCCTTAGGCTGTCTGACGCTGTCCCTCCTAAGCTTTCACTTGTCACGTTGTGAAATGGGAATCCTAAAATGTCACCCACCTGGTGCGTATGCAGAGTTATATGAAACAGGCCAGGGCAGGACAGCCAATACAGCTGGTCACTTAGCTGTCCCTTTAAGGCGATGGTGACACAGAGGGAGAAACTGAGGCTCAGGAAGGCTGTGACTGGTGAAAGCAGAGGAGTTGGTGCCTGACTAGGTCTCTTGCCTGCTGTGGTGCCCACCTCCTTCCCTCGGTTGTGGAAGAACAGCTAAAAAGAATGGGAATAGGCCTCTGGTCAGAGATCAGGATCCAACCAGACGACCTTGAGCAAGCTACTCCAGCTTAGTTTCTTGATCTGCATGAGTGGCTGGGCACACAGCACATAGTCCAATCCACCTTCTGCTGGCACTGAGTGGGTGGTTGCTGCTTCATTCTTCCCTCACTGGGCAGTAAAGGTTAGTAGGGTGCTAGCACCAGAAGGTTGGGGAGACTGTGAAACCTTCTGTTTCTTTTCCCCTTTCTTCCTTTGGCCTGACCCCGCTGGCCCAGGTTTAAGTATAGAGCTGAAAGAACTTTTTCTAGGCTGGAATAGGTCTGGATGAAGTGTGGACACATCTCCTGCAGGCTGCCATCCTCCTCCTCAACCATCTGGAAGCTGGCAGGCCTGAGGACTCCGGGGCCCTGGCCTGGGCTCTGACAGAGTTCTCTCTGGCCAGTGCAGATGGAGGGCGTGATTTATGGTGCTGTGAGGGGAAGAACTCTTCCAATGGTCAGCTTCCACAATCCCTTGCTTTATGGCCAGAGTTAAAGGCAGCTGTTTGGATAATGTCTCCAGAGCACTTAAGCTGACTTTCCTGGGCTAGAGAGGCCAATGGAGACTTCGGTGACATCATGTGTGAGCCACATGCACCAGATTTGAAACTTTGGGGCAAACACAGGCCTTGGCCAGCTGCCCTTCAACGTACCTAAGGATGTCGGGCCCCAAACTGGGGCCAGTCAGGATTGCCTTACCTGGGAAGCCACCTCTGAGCTTTCTGAGCATCTGAACATACCTCAGGGTTCCACATTCCCTAACTACTTTAGTTCTGTCCGCTCCAGACTAAGCTGCTACTCTGAGCCCAGGCCACCCCTCTAAGTCTGTGGTTCCCCAGGGATGATGAACTTCAGATGAGACAAGAACTTCTGAAAAGCACTGCCTAGTTCTCCTGGCCAGGTTAGCAGTTCCACAACAAAAAACTGGGGACCCTAGGATGTGGCAAAACTGGCTCCATAGCTATCCCCATGCTTTCCTTATGGGCTAGCCCACATCTCTTGGTCAAATGGCTAGAGAAGAGGGCCTTTGTCTGAGTTGAGGGGCTAGTCCCTGGGAAGCAGGTAGTACTGCCTCTGGCCAGAGCATTCAGACAGTGCCAGCCCAGCCTAGGCCTGCTGGCTCTGTGCCACCATACACTCTGTTCTAAGCCCCACTGGCCCTGCCTCCCCAGCTTCTGAGACTCTGGGTGTCTTGTGCTGGTAGTAAGTGGGGGCAGGAGACAGCTGAGCCTGATGAGTACTAGTGGCTGTTTCTGCTCAGGTGCCTGTTTGTCCTTGCTGTTATTTCAGAGACAAGATAACCCTGTTCATTGGCAATCCAGCTTTATGCAGGGTAGGAGGGATGAAATATATGGGGTGTGGGGGACCACTTTTCTGTGGACCACATTCTGTCTGCTGGGTCTCTAGACTCCATCTGGATCATTCCATAGAGCTGACATCTGTGTTCTCCAGCCCAGCTCCAGCCCCAGGTGGGTGGTTCTGAGAGGGGGATGCGAGCTGCTTCCCCAAGGGCAAGAGGAGAGAAGGCACGTGGGAGTGTAGGGCCTTTACCTGGAGTCACCTTCAGCAGGGCTGAACTCGGGTTAGTTTATTAATTCCTGCATTTAAAAATAAGGATTCTAAATTAAATATTTATTCAAGATAAATATTTAAAAATATTGAGATAGTCACATACCATTCAATCTACCCATTTAAAGTGCTGATCCTGGCATTGTTTAAAATATTCTGAATTGTGTAATTATCACCACAGTCAACTTAAAAATGTTTTCATCTCCTCAGAACCCTCCACTTCTCTTCAGACCCTCTTCCCCAGGCTAATCTGCGTCTGTCTTCATTGCCTGTCCTAGATACTGCATTGAGATAGAATCCTGTAGTCTTGACTTCTTACTCTGGTATCTGTCGCCCAACATGATGTTTTCATGTTATCCTCATAGTGTGGATCAGTCTGTCATTCCTTATTTATGGCTGAGTCATTGCATCATATGAGCAAACCCCATTTGGTGGCCAATGAGTTTTTAAAGGATGACTCTACATCTTAATACAGTTGTGAGTTAGTGAGGGGACAGGGGGATGGGCACACTGGTGGGGAATGTAAACAGAAGCAGCTTCCCAGAGGCCCTCGGGGATCAATTTAGAGGCTGAGCCTGGACTCCGGGTCTGACAACCTCTCTTACACAGATGGTTGTCAGGAACACTGATGAGACCTGTAAAATGGGGGTCTCCCAGGTTGTCTGGAGGTTTTCATTTTCTCTTTTCAGGACTCAGGGAGATCTTTCAGGTCGTGAGGACAGGGCTCATCCAAGGCAGACACAGCTGTGCCTGAGGAGGCCACAGCAGGAGGCAGGAGCCCCGGAGCCTCTTCAGTTTCTTCTTAGCGGAGCAGATCTGAGGCCTGGAGGAGGCTTGCAGGCAGATCCGGAAATTGAACCCAGATTAGAACCAGTGTGATTGATAACAGCCTAGGCATTAGAGGAAAGGCAGTTAAATATTTGTTTAATCTTGCTCTGATTGTCTGTCTTTTCAAACAGTGACTGCTGACCGTGTTTATGCCCTGCCGCAGTGCTTTCTGGAAAATGGGGTCCTTTTATTCACAGGAAGAGCCCCTTTCTGCTAGTTCTTAGTCCAAAGGTACCACTGGGGTCTCAGACACAACCCTCAGCTTCGTGAAGTGACCTATCCATATCACCGTCCATACAAGCTACCCCACCCTAGGGATCCCTCAGCCTCTAAAACAAAGTGAAGGAACAAGGAAATCAGAGAGATACCTCAAGGAGTGCCTCTCCGACTGGTGCCTGACAGAAGCTAGTAATTGCATTGAGTTCCCCTTGCAACCCAGCCACCCCCAAGATGAGTGAGAGAAGAATATACTGCCGTGTACATGGTCTCAGGTTGTAGGTGGACAGGATAGCGTGACTCTCCAAGGTCATGAAAGAGCCCAGATGGTGGCTTGTCTTCTGTGAGAAATTTCAGGCCAGCAGCCAGGCTTCTGTGGGCTGGGGTCAATAGGAAGGTGCATTCCTGCGTGAGTCAGCATGGCCCACCTAGTGCTTGCTTTGCATGTGGCATGCCTGTGTGCCAGTTTCAGTAGCTAGAACTGGCTCTCTGAGTGAGTGGTGTGCCAGTTTGAGTCTCATTGATCTCAGCCAACTTTCACCACACAGGGGAAGAGTTCCTTGTACCCTGAACCATGGAGCTCCAGGTGGAAAAGTTAGATGCATAGATAGGGTTGCTTCTTTCTTCTCATGAGTGGTGTAAGAACAAAGTGGGGAAAATGGATAAGCCTCAGCTATGTTCTCCTGTGAGACCAAGAGGCTCTGGCAGCTGGCAGCCGATGCATTTGTCACCTGGGTACTATACTTCTGAGTGGCTGTAAATTGCACACCCCATGAGGTGGCACCTGCTGCCGCAGGTCACTCAAGCACCTCAAGCAGGTGGCCTCCTAATGAAGTGGCTCAGGACAGGGACCCTGCTGTGAAGCCAGGCACCTCTGCAGGTGGTGATGTGGTCAGATAGAGAGAGGAGATACTCCTGGCTGTTTCTGTAAGGCCACCTACAGCTGGGCAGCTAGGCCTGGCAGCAAGGGAATGACTGAGAGTGATCCAAGCCCTTCCTGCTTCTCGGCCACCTGTGTGCCTATGACCATGTCACCACCTAGCTCAGTACTAGGTCTCTCTGCCCAAGGAAGCTGGACAGGGGCCAACAGGAATCTTTGACAGTCATGGAGGTTGGAGGTAAATTAAGATACCTAGAGCAGTTGCTGGGTCTTTTAAAAAATATTTATTTTTGTATGTTTGTACATGTGTATGGGGGGAGTACAGAGTCCATGACACATGGGTGGAGTCAGTTCTCTATCATATGGGCCCGAGGGGTCACCCTCAGGTCCCAGGCTTAGTGGCAAGTGCCTTTACTATGGAGCCATCTTGTTGGCCCTAAACTACTGGCTCTTGAGGAGCAGTCCTGTAACATGGCTGTATGGCTGGCCAGGCCTCTGACTCCCTTGGAGCCCAAGTTGCCCAGAAGATTTTCATTGGGAACTAGCCAGATTAGACCAGACACCGGCTGGCCTTTAATGGCCAACAGGACTCAGGCAGTTGCCTTCTCTGGGCTTCTTGTTTTTGTCTGTAAAGAGATAAAATGCCTGCCTTCAAGGACTGCCTGGAAGATGAAAGGACACAGGTAGGATCAAAGGTTGACGCACAGTGTGGCCATGCAGGTGGCCTCCAGGGTCTTGCCTTCTGCCTCCATGGTCATACCCGTATGTTGTCCCCTCCCACATCGAGGGGCTGACCTGTGTATCTAGTAGGGTGTTGCAAGTAAAGTGTCACTTTTAAGACAAAATTATAAAAGACAGAGGAGCTTTCTCTGTTTTTTTCTCTTGCTTCATTTGTCCCTGAAAGCTGCTGTCCTGTGGGGACTATGGAGAAGCTCTCTGGAAAGTTCTGGAATTATGGTGAGATGTAGGGGTAGACTTCTGACCATCAGCTTACACCTGATGTCAGTCACATGAGTGGGTTCTTCAGAAGTGGTCCTTCAAGCCCTAGCAAAGCTTTCAGATGACCATAGCCCCTGCCCTGGCCAACTTATTATGGCTGCTGAATGACCCAGAGCACAGCCACCAGCCAGTGTAAGGTAGTGAATGGTTATTATCGGAACCATTATTTAGGGTGGGTGCTGTTTCACACAGCCATAAGATCTTGCACGGGGCTCTGTGCCTACCAAGTTCCTTTTCTCCTGGACTGAGGCATCTTCGTATCCTGGGCAAAACTGTTTTATTTTCTGCAAAGGTGCCTCTTGGTGGCTCTGATGTGTATCTGCATGTCTTGATGGCCATAGCAGGGTTTCTGTAAAGAGCCTTGCTTTGCTGTATTCATTGTCTGGAAGGGCCCAGCGATGCCCCTGCTTCATGGTCTGTATCCAAGGGCTGATGAGGCTGTGAAAGATCAGCCTCGTTCTAGAGCAGTGTGGCGGGGACATCTCAGACTTGTCTGATAAATGGCAGTACCGGGGTGAAGCAGGGATGTCTGGACCCTTGTGAATGTGGAGGGAAAGTCTGTCCTCTCCACTCTATGTTCTGCTCCCTCTCCCTCAGCTTGACCTGTTGGCAGCCTGAGATGCCAGCCTTGCTTCCAGGTTTCTCACTTTGTTCCCCATTCTACACCAGGAGGAAAAAGGAACTCAGATGGAGCTTCATAAAGAAGTACACAGCTAGATAGCATCGTCCTTTTAGGTGCCCCTCAGCCTCGCTGGGGAGGAGGCGTGACTTCTGTTTGTCACTTTCTTGTTCACAGAAGGAACCTGAAAAAGACAAACTCTCTAGTGCTCTCAGTGTACCAAGGTCCTGCCACCTGTGCTCACTGCACATGTTTAAGGATGGCTTAGAACCAGCCAGCCAAGACACTGTGACCCCGTGTGCCTACAGCGGCAGCCCTTGAAGGCTTCTCTTACGCGTCATCTGGCTTGAGCCTTTCATATGTGCTACACATTCTCTTAGCCATGTCTGAATACCTGCTATGTTTTTAGGACTGAAGGAGATGTAGTTCCTATTTTGTCTTTTAATTAGTCAGAAATGGACATATAAGCAGCATGTCATTATTGATCAGGCTGACATTAGTGACCAGGGCGAGGGAGACAAAGGGGGAAGGACATTTCCAGAGAAGGCAACACTGTTGCAGTGACACTGCTTATGAATCCTTGTGCTTCCTGCCTCTCCTGCTTTAGGGCTTACTTGAAGGCCATCTTGTTAGTGAAATGAGCCTGTTCCTTATCCTCTTTAGCATAAAGAGTAACCTTTTCCCTCAGTTTTTCAGAGGCTTGTTAGAATCACCTGTAAAACTCCTTTGGCATGGTGCCTTTGAAGGGTGGTAGTGGCAAAGAAAATCTTAGCTTATCATATAAGTTACTTCGCATTTGCTTATTTAAGCTCTATATTTCTCTGCCACTCCCACCTTAACCCTACTTCCAGTCCACCTTCTAAAGCCAACAGCCAACATTTTAAATGCCACCGGTGCGTTAGGTGTATTTTGAGCACTGGGGATTGATCAGGAAGCCACATGAAATCCCTGCCTAAAATATACGCTTTGATCATTGTGGTGGTTTGGATGAGAAATGCCCCATAGAGTCATATATTTGAGTATTTGGTCCCTAGTTAGTAGAACTATTTTGGAATGGATTAGGAGGTGTGGCCTTGTTGGAGGAAGTGGGGGTGGCCCTTGAGTTCTTAAAAGTCAGGACAGGCTCAGTTTCTCAGTTTCTGTCTCTCTGTGTATCTTTATCTCTCTCAGTCTCCAGCTTGTGGATAAGACGTAAGCTCCATCACCACTCCATCACCACTCCTGCCTCTTCACTGCCATGGTCCCCACCATGCTCATAATGGACTCATCCCAATTTAATGTTTTCTTTTGTAAGTTACCTTGCATGATGTCTCTCCACAGCAAAGCACGAGAGGGAAGGGAGTAGAGAGAGGTTTTAGATAGGGTGCTAGGAAAGGGCATCTCTGCAGACCTATATAAATTTGTGAAGAAAGCAGCAGCAACAGGGGCAGTGGTCCTGGGATAGAAATATGTTTAACATGTTTGAGAAACAGTGAGACTAAACAACAAGAGAGGAAAGGCCATAGGAAGTAAAGAGAGAGCCAGAGAGCCATCCTGGGGGATTCAGGTCATGGTGAAGACTTTGGACAAGATTCTGAATGTGAAGGGGGTCCTGGGAGGATTTTGAGACAGTGACATCATTTCCTGTACGTCTACATCTTAACATGCTCACTGTGGGCCCCTGGAGCAAGAGGGTTAGCAGGACCCACTTAGAAGTTCTGTTTGTAGCGGCATATAAGTCGCCCGCTGGCAGTTTCTAGGTATTCCTAGGGACTTGCTTGGAGGGCAGTCAAGCACCATCCCACCAAGTTGGAAGCAGCTTCCCCTCCTGCTGTGCACATAGAATCTACCACCTATGTGAAAGACCCCCGCGTCTGTGGTTCTCTGGGGTCTTGGAAAACCTCATAAGCCTGGGGTATGGAGATCATCTCTTAGCACCCAATCCTGGCTCAGAGGGAGTTAACTGTATGCTGTATTAACCTAAACAGCTAGACTAGGAGAATGCAGTATGGAGCTCTCAGTCCTGACCCCGGGGAGACTCAAGATGCACCAGGCCTGTCCCGCCATCCTGTGGGGTTCCCAGGAGATGTGCTCTGAGACCTTTCCCTCAGGCTTCCCAAGGTTCATGCAATCCCCATGTCAGGGCTGTGGAAGCCATTGAGGTCAGCCTCTGCCTGCTCCAGGCTCCTCTGTACCTCGGTCTTTGCTTCTTCTGATATACGCTATGGAACAACGTTGACCAGCTTGAGCCTGGAGGAGTGGAGCAGAGTTTAAATCCTGTTTTATCACCTCTTAGCTGTGTGACCTGGGGGCAAATTACTAACGTCTTTGCAATTTGGTTTCTATGCATGTAAAATATAGAGCAAAGGGTCAAATCAGTTCATCTGCATGTTGTGAGCCTTAGTAGTGTGGCTCAGGGTGGCCCTGCGCCTGGTCATCCTTGGGTGATTAGCGTTACATGGTGGCCTTCTTGAGCTTTCTGGGATGGCTGCCCTGATCCTCTTAAGAAGAACATTCCTGCATGATGGGGAGATTATGGTCCTAATCCATTTGTCCTTACCATTTATGACTTGCCATATGCTAAACACTGTTTGTGCGTCATTTATGTAGTCCGTGAAAAAACCTATGTACTAGGAAGTCCCCATCAGTGTAGAAGGGAGCCCAAGCCTCCGAGGGATGACGGAACTTGCCAGGGCCCTCTAGCTGGTTTACAGCAGTGCCAGCCCTTGGCAGTCAGCTCAGAATGGCTTTCCTCCAACCAGAAAGAGCCACGGGGCTGGGTGCTTATCATGAGCAGGCTGGGTTCTGGGTCTCCTGTCCTTGCTTGTGGTGCCCCCCTCCCTGGCCCCAGTGATCTTCCCTGCCTTTCTCTGACTGTAGATGGTCAGAGAGAAAACTCTCTGTAAAAATACAAATAAACAAAAGAAGCAAATTATGTAACATCTGGGGCTATACATTCCAGAGAGAGGAGATGGCCAGTACGAAGGCCCCTCCGTCCCTCCTAGACAAGGTGCTCCCTGGGCCTTCACAGCCCTGCCTGCCCTCGGGCATTTGGCATGCCATAAGCTATCAATGAAACAGGAAACCTTGGCCCAGGGACACTGGGCAACACAAGGGTAAGAGAGGGGCCTGCAATAGTCACCATGGAGTGGCTGGCACTTTTGTATTTCCAAATGGCATTTGAAAAGTGGCCTTCTGTTATCTTGTATTTTTATAAGACATTTTATACATACTGTAAACTCTTCCACGCTGGTCATTTGTAAGCACATAGGTCAGTCACATGGTCTGTATTCACCATGCCATGTGGTATCACTTACTCAGTGTGCTTTCAGAATTTTGCTTGTTTGTTTATTTTTTTTTGAGACAGGGTTTTTCTGTGTAGCTTTGAAACCTGTCCTGGAACTCGCTCTGTAGACCAGACTGGCTTCAAATTCAGAGATCCGCCTGCCTCTACCTCCTGAGTGCTGGGATTAAAGGTGTGCACCACCACTGCCCAGCTTTTCAGAATATTTTTATCTGTCCAACAGATACTCTGCCCATTGATAAATGCTGTTCCTTCCCATACTATGCTGTCTGTGGATGTCCTTCTGCTGGACAAGCCACAGAGTGGCTCACAGGACATGCGACCTTTTGAATTTGGCTTCTACCACCAGGCAGTATGTTTTCTGGGCCCATCGATGTTGGAGCAGACATTTTGAAACAAGCAGGGTGTCTGTGCAGTGTCATGAAGTGATGCAGGAAGGGGATGAGAAGGTGAAGCCCCTCCATCTGTACTCAGTAGGTGGCAGTGACTCCCGCTGTCTCTGCTTGGGCTCAGCTCTGGGTTCTAGATAGGAGCACCTGGAAATGCACAGACCCTGCTCCACACTCCCTGCTCCCACAGCTCCATAGCATCCTGGGCTGAGTGCCTAAGTGCTGCTCATCCCTGCCTTGCTTCCCATTTGTGAAATGGAAAGAGTTCTCTGTGCCTGAGTCAGCTAAGGGCCAGCCCTGTGTTCCAGTGTGAAGGGCGCGGGGGCGGGGGGAAGGCTGGTGGTGATTCTTACACTGTGATTGTCTTATTTATTAAAAATTAATCGAGGGGCCTTGATGCATCCGGACTTGAGAGAAGCTGACAGGTCATGTGGTCTCTGAAAGCACAGGGCTGGTAATCCATTTTAAAAAACATTTTCTTCTTCTTTTTAATTTAATGGAGGAAATCATTAGCTGGAGATTGGTAGCACTGATTTATTTCTGTTTTGGGGAGGGGGGGCAGAAGAGAAGATCGCCTCTAATTGCCGCTTGTTCTAGAAATACGCCAGCCAGACATTCCCATCAGCTGGGACTGCTGGTTGGAGGTAGGGGATTGCATCACATCTTCTTCCCTTCAAACTCCGGAAGTGGCAAGGGGCTCTCTGGGTGCAGGTAGGTGGCCCTGATATCAGCAGCAGATTTTCACAATAGTAGCAAAGCTGCTTTTGGTGCCTCGATCCCTCAAGTGAGCCCGAGTGGAGTGCACTGTGTAACGCTGGGGGGGGGGGCGGGTCCCCCAGATAGCCCGTGTTCAAGACTTCATTCCCAGGGAAGCAGGAGCAGGACCCCCCATCTGGGAAAAAGGACTACGTGCCTCCTCTGGGGCTTCATCTGGTTCCAAGGGGAGGCAACTGGGTTCACCCTAAAAATAACCAAAGCTGCAAACAGCCACGGAGTGCAACTGTTTTTCCTATCTGTGGCCAGATCACTTAAAGGTACAGCTGTCCTCTGCTGCCACAGTGCTCATTCCTCCTAGAGCAGAGAGTAACTTTGAGGTGACCCCTGAGCTTTATAAGATCCTCAAGTTGAGGTCTGCCTGACTCACAGACCCTGAGGACCCAGACCAAGACAAGGGGTGCAGGCAGACCCAGACAAGTACGGTCATATCATGAAGCCTCCTGGATTCGAAGGTGGGGTCCTCTTGTCTTCAATTTACAAGTCTGTCCAGCTCAGAAAAAAAGATGAGTAAAGTAGTTTTGAGAGAGAAGATGGCTGTAAATAGCTAGGCAGGATGTGGAAAAGGTGAGAGGTGAATTGCCTCCAGGGTTGTGGGCCCCCGCTGCAGAGCAGGACTGAAGGCCAGCCCTCAGCCTACCCTCCACAAGGCTCTGCTCCTTGGGTGGGATGTGTGTTCCAGGCACTTCCGGGCCTCCCACTCTCTTCTCTGCCTCTCTCTGTACTGGTGGCTGCTGCCTGAGTCTCCTAGGCATTTTTATATGGCTGCCGGGAGCCCTGCATCGTGGCACAAGACTTTAATTCTAGCATCCAGGAGGCAGAGATAGTAGTTCTAGGCCAGCCAGGGCTACATGGTGAGACCCTGTTTCAGAAATAAAACAAATACATACTGTAATTAGGAATTCTTAGTTCTCTAGAAAGTTCTCCCTGGATACGCCACATCTGAGAATACCCTAAAGGGGCTAACCATATGAGAAAAGCCATAGTGAAGTTTTGGGGAGAGTCCTGCCACACTAAATATGGCCACACCTTAAGGGTGGTGGGCTTGGGCTTCAGGGCAAGTGGCTATGTCATTGGGTAGGACCAGGAATCAAGTCTGCATCTAACGCTGGGCCTGGCAGAGACCTGCGAAGTGAAGTACTAACTTGCAGCTCCTCCATCCATCTACTGCTGTGCATTCAGTCATCCTGCCGTCCATCCGTTTCCCATTCACCTGCCAGTACTCACCCATTCTTCATCCGTTCAGAACATTTGCTCAGTGCCTGTTGTGTACCAGGTATTCTATGCATGTACCCTGGGATACAACTATGAATACAGCCACCTAGAAGCCTTCATTCTAGTGAGGTAGACAGTTTTTTTTTTTTTTTTAATTTGGTTGGTTTTTGGTTTTTTGAGACAGGGTTTCTCTGTGTAGTCCTGGCTGTCCTGGAACTTTATCTGTACACTAGGCTGGTGTCAAACTAACAGAGATCCACCTACTAGATTAAATCCCAAGTACTGAGAACAAAAACCTGTGCTACCCTGCCCAGCATGACAAGCATGAGAAAGGAACATGCTGCAGCACGGATGGACTGCTAAGTGATAGAAGTCAAGCACAGAAGGACAGTGGTGTAATTCCATGCTGTAATGATGCTGCCAAGTGGTCACTGGAGTCAGAGTCATAGAGACAGAAGGAAAATGGAGGGTACCAGCATGGGGTGGGAGAGGAGTTAGCGTGTATGAGTGTAGATCTGGTTTAGGAGATGAAAAGGTTATAGAGCTAGTGGTGAGGGCTGCATAGCCATGTTAATGTTCTCAGTGTCACTGAACAAAGCACTTACAAGCTATCAGGATAACAAATGTTAACATTTACCTCCATTTGGAAAATAAAAACAGCGAATAGTACATTGTATGTTAGGTAAGGATTGATATTATGAAAAAATGAGAGGATCAAGGACAGGAGTCGGGGTTAACTGAGTAAGTGGTCAGAAGACCCGAGTAAAATGGACTTGGGCAGAGGCTAACAGGAGAACAGGAGACCGTGCCAGCATAAGTGCCCTATGGGAAGAGGTGGACCCCAGTCTCGACAGCAGGGATAAGGCAGGGAGGCCACTTGGGGTTTTTAGCTGTGGGAGGCAAGATGTCCCTACAGGTTTGCGGTGGGTCCCCTGGGCCTTCTGCTCCTGGAGCTTGGGAAGCTTGGAGGCAAGGGAGAGCTTTGCAGGAAGGGAACAGACCTGTCCTCAGCAGCACCTGCCAGGATAGGAGAACAGTCGCCCCCAGTGTACCAGCCCCTCCTGTAGAAGGCAGAGTACTGCATGTGACCTGCACATGTCCTCCTGGACACCTTACCCACCTCTCTAGGTTACCTGGAGTGCCAAACGCTCCGTAGAGCTGTGTGAGGAACTTCCACACTGCACCATTTTCACAAAGAGCCGTCCCACAGTGACACCATTCTGGGAATAACGTAGAGAACGAGTTCTGCACATGCTCAGTACAGACAGGATTCTTTTTCCTCAATATTTTCATTTCAGCCTGTAGTCGGCTGACTCTCTGGATGTGGAAACCAGAGATTGAGGCTAGCTGTGGCTATGTTTGAATTTGCCCCATTTGTTGTAGTCTTCATGGCCACTTTACTGTTGTCCCACATATGCTAGGCAGGATCAGAGTGTGGTCTGGGATCATGTGAGACCATCTTTGCACTGGGAACAGCTCGGGGGGGGGGGGGGGAAGTGTCTCGCTGAGCAACTGACCCTCAGCCTAGCCCGGAACCAAGGTTGTACTCTGCATAACCAGACAGGGTTCTGCCACTGCATGAAGATGGTGGGAAAGTTCCAATCTCGAAGACATTCCAGAGATGACCTCAGGAGTTGCTGGGGGAGACAAGGGAAGGCAGTGGTTCTAGAACAGGGCAGAGAGGAGGCTCCAGGTCAGAGGTTCAGAGACTCTTGTCATTATGGAGTCTACGGAGCCTACTCCCCAGCTGCTGTCTGTCTGGTTCCCTGAGAGCCCCACCACATACCCGCTGTCCTTCTAGACAGTCCCTTAGCCAGGCTGCAGACAGACAGATCCCCACACCCAGGCAGCTGAGGTAAGTAGAGGGAGGAAGGGGAAAGACAGAGGTTGAGGAGATAGGCCATTATTTCTTCTACCTTTATAGCTGACCTGTCCTTGGCAATCATCATAGCTCCATGTGAATCTTTAATTTCATTTACAAATAAATGTGAAACCAAACGAAAGGTTCTATCTCCCACTGATACTAGCCAGTGGCCACTTAGACCTGTGGGATAGCAGCGACTGCCCTGGCTGGTGCAGGCATAGAGTGTGGCCATCGCCATACAGCGTTGGGTTAGGCAGCACCTTGTCTCTGGAGCGATGCCATAAGATAGAGACCTGAGAGGCTAAAGAGGGGAACACTCACCAGTTTACAGCCAGGAATGCTGGTGGCATTGGAACCTAGCTTCATCTGTCAGAGAAGGCATGAAGTGGGAGTACTTGTGAGTCCTCCTGCTCAGCTGGCAGCTTCCCTGGGACAGAGGAGACTAAGGCTACTTGGAGTCTTCTGCCTTCATCACCATGTGATGGGTGATCATCAGATATGGGTGAGCTTTGCTTATTGGAAAGGCAGGTGGCTAGACATTCCATTTAGGGTCTCTTGGGGCTTGGAGATGAAGTACCCAGAGCACTTCCTCGGGTTCTGGGAGGCGGTGGAGGAATAAGAGGAAAACTCACATGTAGAAATAACGCACATGTCCATCCTGTGATATGTACATATGTACAGTGAGGTCTATCTAATCAACAGAATGTTACTCTGACGTGAGGGAACAAAACAGCCTGCATAGGGTATGGCATTGAATTAACTTTGAGGACATTTTAAGTGAAAGAAGGCAGTCCCAAAAGGCTGCATGCACTTTTTAATTCCATTTGCATGAAGCACCTAAAGCAAGCTTGTCTAGACAGTAGATTAAGCCGGTGGTCAGGGAGTGGCTCTCCCATGTGTCTCCTTTCAGGTGATGCAGATCTGGGCAACTAGATAGAGGTGGTGGCTTTACCACATTGTGGATATTCTTCATGCCACTGAAGTGCACGCTCTAAATTGACAAGAATGGTCAATTATGTGTTGTGTGTATTTTACAATAGAAAAGTGAGGACATAGTAGGGATCTGGGCAGTGAATATATGTATGTGCTCTTTATAACATTTTTCTGACTTATTCATATGCAGGGGCATTTTCATAACAAATTATTGTTGGGGGAGCTAGGAAGAAAAAGATGTTTCCTTGGCTGCGGGTTTCAGAGGCAGGTTGGGTATAGTAGCTCTCAGATGTTCCCTCAAGAGCAACAGGCGTGGGAGCACTGCTGTTTGCTCCATGCTCTGACCTAAGGTTTGCCAGCCAAGTGCAAGGGGAGACAGAGAATTGGATGCTGCCCCCACCCATGCTTCCAAATGGAGCAGGAAGGGACACAGTGTCCACAGCCTCAGCTTTCCCTAAGTCTGCCAGCGTCACGGTGCCCCCAGAAGTGCAGCTTGGAAGAGAAAATGGTCTTGTCTCGGTTTGTACCGAGGAAATGAAAGCACAGAGATGTGACCAGACTTGCGATGGCTCTGTGAGCTCCAAAGAGGGAACGAGACTCCAGCCCAGGCTCCTGCGCTCCCCCGGTCACCTCTGCAGCACAGAGCCTGTGTGGGGCTGGGGGCAAAGCCGTGGGGTTTGCACAGCAGTTGTAAGGTTGGGAGTATGCAGGTGAGAGATACGGCCCAAAGTAGGACTGGTCCAGGGTGCCCATGCTATGGTCCCTTCTTTAACCAGCAGGTGCCCAGCAACCTCCCATCTTGGCTTCCTGCCTGGGTGGCTCTGGGCCACAGAAGCCTTCCTGTGGGTGGGCATCCCCTCCTTCCTGAGGGTGGAAAACTATGACTCAGGGTTTGGTGGCTGAGTTTTAGAAACAGGAGGCAAGGATAGAGAGGCAGTGCTTCTGAAAATCCTGGGGAGGGGTCTGGGTCTCTGTTCCTGGGACTTTGACCTTGGGTTCTGAGAAAGCTGTATGAGGTTAGTGACACGAAAAAGAGGAAGGTCCAGGGTCCCAGCTGAAGGGTAGAGAAACAACCTGAGAGAGGGGGGAAAGCTTTCTGGGCTTCTCTTTTCTTCAGGGTAACGGTAGTGGAGGACTGTTTTCGCCCACCGTCCAGCCATGCCCCACCCTGCCTTGGTGCGGCCTGTTTGGGGAGGTTGCCACAGCAGAACTGTGGGATTGGCTCTGCTGACGCCTTCCCCTGGCATATGGCTCCTCCGCCCGCCTCGAGCTCTGCCAGCGGCTCCCCTTTCTCCATGGCAACTTAGCTCAGTGGTCCCAGTGGAGGAGAGAGAATCAATTCTCCCTCCTTCCCGCCCTCCCGCTCCACTCCCCACCCCTTCCTCTCCTGCTTGCCTTCCTTTTGCCTCCGTTGTCCCTGTCTGGTGGCTCCTTATACAGCCAGGGGACTGTGTGCTGGCACTTCCAGGCATGAGCTGCCTGTAGCACTGCAGGCTGGGGGTGGCTCTCTGAGACCTGCACATGGGCAGCCAGCAGAGTCTACAGGATGGGGCTGCTGAGAGGGGCCCCAGCCAGCTCCTGCTGCGCGAGGCTCCAGCCCTGGTACTTTGTACCCCCTCCCTTACCTCACATTGGCTTCCTGAAAGGTAATTTTCTGCTTCTTCTTGAACATGTCTCAGCCTTAGGCTAGGTTTATTAGCGAGGAAGGCTCCATCTGGTCAAGGGTCTGCTTGCTTTCTCTCGGAAAAGCTGGGATAGAGGAGAGCTGCAGGGAGAGGCCTGGCCTGGCCTGCCGGAGCACTGCCTGTCACAGCAGAGTTGGGGTACACAGCCCCCCTCCTGAGTAGCCCAGCTCCTGTCTTCCTCTGGGGGCCAGAGACGGTGCGCTGCTGCACTTCCCATTGTGCCTGTGATTGCTAGAGCACGAACAGCCTGCTTTCCTAGAGCGTGGTCGCACCAAGGAAAGAAGGAAATTTAGAGACGCTCACGTGCCCCCCAGCGGGCAGAGCTCTGGCTACAGGCTGCCTAGCTTTCTAACTGACTAGTGCTTAATCCTATGAAAATGGGCACTCAGTGTGGGGATGTTTGTCCCTCCACCATGATTTCAAGAGGATGATGTCAGGAGACTCATCTCCCAGCTGACTTCAGGTGGACTGGTCCTGTGGGTATGTGCTGTGTCCATCTTCACACACCCTGATGCCTTGGGATTGCCACCCAGCACAGCTGCTTTCAAATGGGATTCTAAGAATGGTGAGGGAGCATTCTCCATCTCTTCCCACTCTGGGAAAGGCATTCAGAGGAGTTGGTGGTGTTGACCCCTCCATAGCCCAGCCCAGGGGACAAGCAGCTCCCTCATGGCCCCTCCTTCCTGTGCAGCTGGCAGTGGAAAAAAAAAATCCTTGGTTGTCAACAAGAACATCTCCTGTGTTGATGGAAAGTGAGGGCCGAAGATACCGGATTTAGCACCCAGTTCTTAGAAGCTACAGGCTTGAATGGTGTCTGTGTGTAAGCCCTGTCTGATCTTTAAATAGAAAAGCACATACCAAGTGGCCCTGTCTGACTCATGGGGAGCATCAAAGTTTGGTGTGGTATCAGGGAATCCATATCCAACCCTGAAAGTGGTACCCAGCTCAGGAGACTGCCTGAAGAGGTGTTGAGCATTCAGGTGTGGTCCTGAGTTGTCAGGTGGTATGAGACCAAGGATGAGACACACGTTAGCTCGCCAGATGAATAGAGGATAGCAGACTCAAGATCGTGTTGATAAGTCAGGCCGTGGCCACCTGATTGTGCTCTGTTTTTGATTCTACATTCTCCCTGACAGATTGCTTTGTAATGGCATCAGAACCTCAACAGCAGCTCAAGGCCTGTGTAGCTTTGTGGTTGGGTCTATCTCTCCCATGACCCCTTTCTTTAAAACTACAAGAGAGCTGCCGTAGACTATGTTCCTAGTGCCTCCTTCCGAGCAGTAAAACAACCCTGATGGGCAGGACAAGGAGGTTGTGTCCCTGCAGGCACAGCAGAGCTTCCAGGCTCTGCACTCACCAAGACCCTCCTGGCATCTGGTGCTGTGCAGGCTTCCTAATGGCATTACCCATGTCTGGGGTTGTTGACTGGCTGTGAATTCTGATGGGTTTACGAGCTGTTGGTGCTGGGGAGGCCGTGTGCTGGTTTTGTTTTGTTTGTCGGAGAATGGAAAATATGATATGACACGTAAAGGCAAGCCCTCAAGTGCAGCTCCTTTCTCATCTCTGCTCTCAGCTTCTGTGGGAGGCTGGTCCAGTACTGCCACCGCCACTGCTGCTATCACAGCAGGTCCTTCTGTCTTGGAGTCTTTCATGCTCCCCCAGGACCAGACAAGCACCCATTCAGATCACTCATTTGGCAAACCCAGAAAGGACAGCCAGAGCTGAGCTCAGAAGGAGAGGCAGGCTCTACCTCCAACTGCTTGTATCTCAGGTAGACTCTGAGTGCCGCCCTCCAGCCCTGCCTCCTCCCACCCAAGTCCTTGCTTAGTGGATGCTCCCAAGTGTAATTGTGATTGCGAGATTGCACATAGCGCTGACTTACTTGAAAGCATCTTGGGGAGCTGCAGAGGGTGTGAGAGCAGCTTGGAGAGGTGGGAACCCTGGCTGCCGATGGCTTCAGCCAGCGAGAGTGTGGAAGGCTCATTCCAGGAAAACTGGAATAATCACCGTATTGGCTGGCTTTCAGGCGGTGAGTGGTTCTTTCTTCTTTAATTTGACAGGAGCACGGGGATGCAGGGAAGGGATGGCGGGAAGCTGGGGGAGCCTGTGCTTTGTGCAGACCTCATGAAGCCCTGATGCTGTAAGGGTCAAGTTTGATGCATTTCTCCCGTGCTAGGTTGACCACCAGGCTATGCCCAGGCGAGACAGGCAGCTCTGCCCCTGTTCAGGAATTCTGAGGCTTAGGACAGCATCTGTCTGAGAGGTTGAACCTCTGTCCCCTCTTAGGACACCCTGTCCTTAGCTCTTAAAAAGTCTCTTGGGGGTATTTACTGAATGACCTCAACTGTGCAGGAAGAAGGAAGTTCATGAGTTAAACATTCCCCTGTGTTCTTGTGATTTCCTTGAACACATACATACATATGTATGTACACACGCTCACATCTTTGTGCACTTATGCACGTGTATACATGAACACACACATGCAGCACTTGTTCAGGCTATTCCCGAGTATGCACACACATACACATGCATGTGCATATCCACATGTACATGAGCATGAACCACACACAAACACATGTGCCCCTTCTGCTAGCAGGAGCTCATGTATCTATTGACGTTCTGCTCATGCTCGCATGATCTTAATAATTGTTTCCAGCACTGCAGGATCACGCACTTGTGCCTTTACTCGTTTTTTTCAGCTCAGTCTTACCTGAGTAATGCAGATTGTCCTTGTCCACTTCTAGAAAGAGAGCCCACCTTCTCCTGTCCCTCTCTCCTTATCCTGTATGACAGTGTTTGGGGATTTACAGAGATTGGCATGTTTGTCTATAAAAGAAGCATGCAGCTGCTCACTCACTGAAGATCTCTGGCCCCAAGGGAAGGGGATTATCAGAGAGAGACTGATAAGCTTAAGGTGTGCTGAGATGCAAGCCTCTGTGAGTGGTGTGTATGTACAACTGTCTGGGATGTGTGAATATGTAGAACAAGCGCATCTGAGAGTGCATAGCTTGTGTGGTTTGTGATGTGTGTATAAATGTGGGGCATATGCTTGCATATGTGTTCTTTGTTTATAAATATGCATGTAAATGTGTAGCTTGTGAAACGTTTACATTATATGTGTATGTGAATGTGTGGGTGCATACATTTATTTGTGTGCATATATGTGTGGTCTGTGTATGTTTGTGAATTTACTTGTGTGTAATACCTGTGATGTAAATGATTGGAGCTATGTGCATGTGTATATTTGGTATTTGTATGACTATAGTGTGTTATATAGAGGTATGTGCTTGTATATGGCATGTTCCTGTATATTTGTGGCATGCATAGTGTGTTGTGTGTTTGCGTGTGAGTTATGTTCAAAGTGTGTTCATGTAGTATGCCCGTTGTATTTGTAGTATATGTGTAGTATGTATATCTACAGGGCTCTGTGAAAGTGTGTTGTTTGTGATGTTATGTGTGTGACTGTGAAGGTACAAATGTACATATGTGTGGTATGTATGTGGTTTGTTATATGTGAGGATATATATAAACGTGTGGTATGTGTATGTATATACATTATGTATGTAGGGTATACCATATTCTGTACATGTGAGTGGTGTACTGATGTGTATAGATGTGATATGCTATGGATAAAGTATTTGTGTTTGCATTGAGATTTGTGCAAACATGTGTATGTGCTCATATATGTGTAGTGTTCTGTGAGAATGTGGATATTTGTGTGGTGATTCATGTATGTATGCTTGTGGCGTGTTTGTGTGTTATATAAATATGTGGTGTGTTTATGTGTACATCTACAGTGCTCCTTTTTGGATGTCTGGGCACCCCGGCTTCCTCTCCCTTTTCCATTTCCTGGCTCAGTTTCCTGAGAAGCTCTAGGCAAATGTGTTTGATATGACTATCCTGGAGTCTTATTGATCATTACAGTGGGTACCTTCAGCATTTCATCTCAGTGGATGCTGTGCAGACCCCATTTCCCATGCCGTCTCAGGGTTTGAACACCCTGTGCCATGAAGACAGAGCCAGAACTCGGCTCTCTGGACTGACTCGTTCCTCATTCACACATGCAGCTGCTCCAGGTGAAGAGCAGACCAGGCTTTTGCCTTGGGAGAAAGCCTGGATGGGGGAGAAGGGCAGCCAAAGAAGGCAGTGCTTGTCCCATCTGGCTTCCCTTTCCTCCACCGCAGCTGTCTGAGGCTTGGAAGTAACAGTGGCAGGAAGTCCTGTCCCCAGCCCTCCCTCTCACTCACGATTCCTGCCCAGGCTACAGTTTAAGATTCAACACCCAGATACCTGCTCCCCGCACCCCACCACTTTGATTAAAAGTACCCCATAGTCTGGAAGACTATGTGCATTGCAAAGTCTGTTTCCCTTATACCAGGGTCTTAGACATCAATGGCTTATGTGGTAGGGCCTGTGCCTCACTCTCCTGCCTGTAACATGGTGATAACACTGTCTGTTTCACACACCTAACATTCAGAACGGATGTGAAGTGCTTGGAAACGGATAGTGTGTGTTGACGGAGGTGGGGGTGGTAGGGCTGCATATAGACAGGTCATTCCAGTGTCTTCCTTAATGGGCAGGACAGGTAATACACCCATTTAGACACGCTCATAGGGAGAGGGCAGACACGAAGCAGGCAGTGCAAAAGAAGAGTAATCAACAATTCTTGGTGTTTGTGTGGGGGGGGGGTTGTTTTCATTTTATAATTTTTATGAAAATTGGAGATTATGAAGAAAGATAATTTTTTAAAAAAAAATGTCTTAGACACTTGAGGACTCTTCCTAGAAAGTTGACAGGATGTGGGGCAACACAGAAGTGCCTTACCTTAAGTGGATTACCTTAAAGAATCCATTAGAAGTCAAATGACTAAAGGCTGTAGGTGGCTGTGCAGCTGTGGGATAAGGTAACAGACCATGGGGGACAGGAACTGCATCTTCTGGGTTATCAGCCTGAGGCAGTTTCCCCTAAACAGGGTTGGGGTCCAGGGTCTGGGCTCAAGAGTCAGGCTCTGTTGCCCAGGGTGGCCCTTTCACGTGCTAGGTGAGAGGAAGATGGATCTTACACTGGTGTCAGGAATGGGCACTGGTTTTTTTGTTCGTTAATTTACTTTTTTTTTTTTTTGGGGTCCAACATGCAGAAGTGGGTTCCCTATGAGGTGAACTTTGTTTATTGCTCATTGCTGTGAGCTCTTTTCACATAAATGTCCAACCTCAGAGCCTTGACAGCTGTCACAAGCAAGTACTAGGCCCACAGCTCGAGAGTCTGGAGTCCCTGCTCCGTTCCATGGGAACTTCTCTGAGCTGCCACTGTCCTTTGACAAAGCCAGGCTTGGTGGAAATGAATGAACTGTGCAAAATGCTGGGGTGAAGGCATGGTGTCAGGAGGGGGGAACACGACACCTACCAGCTTAACTCAGTGTCTGTATTTTAAGCAGCTACCCATTCTTTGCCTGAGTTTTCCCATTTGGTGTCATAGCTGTCACACCCCTCACTAGTTCCAAAAGCAAGTCCAAAGGCCCTGTCCTCTCTCCCTCTGCCATCAGCCTGTTTATGAGGTCCTGGAGATAGCCTTGGCTTCTCTGAGCCTGTTTCCTGGTTTGCACGATAGGGTTAGTGATGGGTACCCTTGCAAGCCTATAGAGGACAAGAGGCATGGCATTTCTGCAGCACAATTTCCTCCATATTAGTGCCCTTTCTGCCTGGTGCCTTGTGCCCTTGTAAAGTACTTCACAGCTTTCTAGGTGTAGGCACACCCCTGATGGCAGACTTTGGCTGTGAACAGGCTTTGTCAAGGCTGCTCAGGCAGGGAGTAGGGATTAGTTAGTTTTAAAAACATTCTTGTTACCTTGTTTCATTTGCTTGGGGTGTATGATGTGCTGCTGGTTGCTGAAGACCTATCTCCAGGACTGGGCCTTGGGATAGAGGGGATGGGGACTGGGCTGCTTGGGGGAAAGAACCTTCCTCAAACAGTAGAAAGCACGAAAGAACCTTCCTCAAACAGTAGAAAGCACAAAGTGGCAGCTACATAGATACAGATTTGAGTCCTACCTGTGTGACTCATGGGACCTGCTGAATCCCATTGTACCGTAGCTTCTTGATGTGTAGAACAGAGCAGTTGTCCCCACTGTGCCTCACTCTGATTGCAGCTCCAAGTCTCTACTGATCATAAGAGGGGCACAGAACAGGTTATAATTTCTCAGGGCTTACCTCCAAATGTCCATTCTATATCAAAGTTTGTCCTAAGTATAGAGGCCATGACAGGCCCTCCAAATGCTCTGTATCTCACCAGTACAGACTCCATTGTGCTCCCTAGAGCAGGTTTGCCTTGAGATGAGGGGCCGCGCTGTCATTCACCAATCCTCAGGTGTTTCTGACTATCCTTCCATCAAAGGATCCAGGGGGCAGCTCTGTGTCTCACTGCTGGATCTCAGACAAAGCCACAGTGCAAAGGGGGGGAGCCTTCACAGACCCAGAGAAGGGGCAGAGACCCATAGTCACTGAATCCCTGGCTAGCAGCCTGAGCTTAGAGCAGGGAGGTGTCTCTTCTGTCCCTGCTCACATCTGGAGACACTTGTTGGGAGGATCCTTAAATGGCACATGCTGCCCAGCCCTCAGAGATGCCCCTCAGTAGCTAGCCTGGGCTGAAGAACCAGTTGGTCCCCTTGAGATGGTATAGATGGGCTCAGATCTAGGCTCCTCTAGGTCCTCCTTAGCAAGGGCCTGGCCTTGTATAAGTCACTCCTGCCCAGTGTTAGGAAGCTGCCACCAAGTAATGTCTCCTCCCACAAGCAGCTCTGCTTCCAGCCTCAACACAAAAGTGGATTACTTTAGTTGCCCCACCTAGGTCTCCAAGAGGCCCCTCTGTGGGGGCAGACCTTTCTGGCTGTTCATGCCCACACAGTTGCCCTTAGAACACAGTTGGAAGTGACTGTGGTGCTGCTGTTTCCCAACTCCAGGCCTTTGGGTATATGATCCAGCACAAACCCAGCCTCCAGACCACTGTTTGATATAACCTCCTGTCTGTAGTCTGATAACATTTAGGGGCTCTCTACATGCTAGGGTAGGACCAAGACCTGCCTCTCTCTCCCCACTCCCATGTCTGTGTTGGGAGGAAGTTAGCAGAGCTTCTGGAATCCACCTATCTACCTCATCTTGGAGATCAAGTCTGCCAGCCTCCAGACTCCCTCCACTGCTCTGTACCCCTGCAGTCTCCTGGCTGGGTCTCACACCTTGGGCTCTTTGGGCTTGGTACTATCTGTCCATATGATGATGTCCAGTATGCAGACTGCGGCCTCTCTGCCACCATTCAGTTGTGTCTGGTCTGTCAGCTTACTATGGACTATGACATCGTTAGGGCAGATGGCTAGAATCTGTTCCATATGGGTCAGAAAAGTTGAGTGACCTTTCCAAGGTCAGAGAACTATTCAGGAACAGGGTTTGGAATTAAACTCATTTTCCTAACCAATATTTACTGGGCACCTTAGTTTGTTGAGCAGTCACTCTGGCTAAACCCTGGGGAACCACTTTGAATCAGGGCCTAAGCTTAAAAGCCATGTGTTTACATGGCCAAAGGGTAGGCCAGTGATAGCCAAGAGCAAAGTTGACACATGATGCCCAGGGGCCAGGAAAGGATAAGGAAGTGCTCCCTGGACAGAGATCAGCATGGAGGACTCCAGGCGCATGGGGACAATGGCCAATTTTGGAGACACCAGAGCCTGGCCCCTGTGTATAACCTTTCTAAGCCTGTCCTGCCTCTGCTGTTTCTCTGTACATGAAAGAGGTCAATCCAGACCCTTGTCATTTTCCAGTGGTTTCTCCTTCACCCTGGGGAGATGTGTTTAAAACTCAATTTGCTGAGTCTCTCTTGGAGGTGTGATTCAGAGAGCCTGGGAGGGAGAGTAAAGAGTCTGAGCTTTTTAGATTTATATTTACTTGGTTGTTTGCACAGAGGTGGAGGGCAGAGGATGACCCGAGAGATTCTGTTCTTCCCTTTTACCATGTGAGTTCTAAGAGTCGAACTGGGATTATTAGGCCTGGCTACTGAAGCATCTCACCAGCCCAGGAGCCTGTGTTTGAAAGAGGCTCACTAGATATTTCTAAAGTCTCACGGCTTCACTCTGTTCTGAGCAATGCCTGACTCAGCTATCTTGCAACCTTTTGAGCCCTGCTCTATACAACCAGCCTTGTGACAGTCCTGACCTGACTATGACTGTTGGCCTGGCAACCCAACTGAGAGGTAGGATGGAAAGGGCTTCCCTTGCTGCAGTATCTGTCAGAGAAACCCCTGCTAAAGCTTCCAAAAGCCTTGACTATTGCCTTTCCCGATTCTGAGAGGTTCTCAACTGGAAGCAGATTAAGAACCAAGGGGGAGGGTAGGAAGTCCTGTATGTCTTGGCTGCATGTGATGCTGGCCTTTCTCCCTGGGTTAGGTCTGAAAGCTATTTGCATGGGCTGATGTACATTAGGATTTTGGCCTGACCTGACCCATAAAGGGGCCTACAAAAGACCAGGGTGGAGAAGCAGGGAAGCAGAGAGGCTGGGCAACAGTCAGCATGCTATGGGCTGAGTGGTCAATTCCCCTCAAGTGTCTTAACAGCCAGAACACAAACAGGCTTCTCATTAGCATGGGAAGGCTCCTTAAGTGCCCCAAGTTAATTGGAGCACAGCCCTGGTAACAACCCAGCAACAGACTGGCACAGTCCTGCGTAAGTGCTGAGGTTGCTCTCACTGATAGAGCAGCAGTGGTCCTTTCTCACAGTGCACTCAGAGCAGAAAGACTGGCTGGTAGACGTGGGGAAGCAAGGTGTTGTCTCTCCAGGCCGTAAGCCCAAGGCACTAGTTCCTCGAGCTGTGTGCTCTGACAGTGCTGAAGCTGGTGACTTAAACTGCGGATATTTCAGCACTGCTCTCTAGCCAGAAGTCTGGAGTTATATGTCTGCTTGGCCACTGCACCTCTGATGACTCTGATGTGCAACCTCCCAGCTTCTTCCTGATTCAACTTGGGGCTACATCACTCTCCTTTGTCTCCATCTTCACATAGCCTCTACCTCTGTGACTCCATCTTTCTCTTTCTCCAAAGATGACCATTGTTAGTTAGATTTTGATCCCACTCTAAATCTAGTATGATCTTATTAGAAAATCATCTTGATTCATTATTTGTTAAACACCCCATTTCCAAATAAGATTCCGTTCTGACATCCTACATAGATAGGAACTTGGGGCAGTAGGGAACATTATTATTATACCCAGCAGGCAAAATGTACCCCAAAGAATAAACCTACTGTACAGGCGAAGAAACATTGGCCTGGTAGCTGATCCTAAGACACAGATCAGGTGGCTTCTACTGGCTTTCCATCCCATCACCAGCTAAGTTAATTTGCCTCCAAAAATAGAATCAGAGAGACCAGGAGAGGGTGTTGCCATTCGGTACCTCCATCAAGTTGTCCCCCAAAGAAAGATCCAAGGTGACTCTAAAGTGCTGGACCTGGATGGAGTTCCAGGAGGCAAACTGCTAAGTATACGTGCTTTCTTGTGGGGGTGGTGAGTAGCCCATCCCCAGGGGTGACTGAGTGCCTCTTGCAGGGTATGCTCTGGAGAGGGGACTCCTATCTGTCAAGCTCTGTCTGTGCTGCTCCTAGAGATTCGAACCCCACCTGACAACTGCAGGATGAGGCCAGGACTCCTAAGACCTGGAAGATAATGGTGGCAGAGCTAACCTTAGATCCTGAGATCCTGCCTGCAAGCCTGGCCCAGGCTTTTGCTCCAGGCTCGTTTGTGGGTTTATGGAGTGGGAAGCATGACCACAATTGTTCAGTGTTTAGGGCATTAGCAACCACAGACCCTGGGTGCTAGGCCCCTTCTGCATGTTGAGCATGCCTGTTTCACTGCTGGGCCTCTCCTGCCCTGCTCAGATCCTCTCCTTGCCCTGTTTTGAAGTGCTGCCTCCCGCCCAGCCCTGACACTAGCCTTGAAAGTAGCTCTGATAGCCTGAGCTGCTGGCCCCCAGTGGACTTGTACCCACTATCAGTACATTTCATGTGCAAGAGCCCAGACCTGTCTTAAATGAGGAACGCCATATAGCTCTTGGCAACCGGAGTGAGGATGCTGTCCATCTATTTCCCATGGACTGGCCTGGGCTGGGGAGGAGCCAGCTACAACTCCAGGTTCATCTGTGTTGTAGCCTGTGTCAGCATGTCCTCCTGTTTAAAGCCGAGCAGTATTTTCTTTACATCTCTCTCACCTGGCTGTTTCTAGTACACCTCCAGAGTTTTAGAGAACCAGGTAAGAAAAGTACAGAGCTGGGTGTCTGGCAGGGCTACTTAAACCTCCAACCCCCCCCCTTAGCTCCAACATAAAGACTTCATTCTAGGGAGTTCTACCTATCCTATCCTCTCTTAGCTTGTGTCTTTGCTGCCTGGGGCCTGTTTCTCATCCAGGAGATAGTATACAGCATGCTGAAAATCTCAGCCCACTACCTGCCACCAGACCTTACATCCACTTGCCAAGTGACCTCAGGCATGTTCCTTCCCTCCCCAAGTCCTTTTCTCTCATCTGTCAAAAGACATAATCATCTGTGACAGTTTGTGGCAGCGCCTCACACAGATGCAAAGCCCAGCCCTTGGATGGCTCTCCTCTGCTGCCAGATCCTCCCCAGTTCTGTCACAGTTGCTGCACCTCTGTTCTGGATGGGACACTGTCGTCCACTTTTGAAACCTAAGAGCAGCAGCTTTTGCTCAGCTGAGCACTGCCGTGTCCCCTGTGACAGTATTGTTGGGTGAGGACTTCTTGTTCTGTTCCCTTCTGAGTTCTCGGATGCAGGGTAGCCCCTGGGCTAGTTCTCACAGACTGGTTGGGCAGATGCTATGGCCTCGTCACTGTAGTCACACAAGAATGGACAGTGCTTTGATCCGCTGTACAGGACTTGAGCTGTTCTGGGCAGCCAGTGCCTGTAAGGCAAGGACTATAAAGGAGCTACCCACAGAGGTGGCTCTGATCAGACAGGGTCTTGATGGGTGACCAGGGCACTTGAGGACAGAAGTAGACAGCAGTTACTAGTTAACCGTGCCCAAACCCTACTATGCCATGCTAACAGTGTTTATTCCTCCAGTTCTGTGAGACTGGTGTTGTCCCTGCACGCTGGTAATGAGCCCTAGAGCAATTAAGCGACTTTCTCAAAGACAGAGCTGGGGGCTGGGCAGGTAGCTCAGTGATAGAGTGCTTGCCTAGCATATACTAAAGTCCTGGGTTCCATCGCCAGGAAAGTATGCGCGTGAGTGGACACACACACACATAGACACACACACTCACTCACACATATACAGCTTGCATTTGAACTCAGGTCTGTCTGATTCCAGTCTTTCCCACAATGCTTTGTGACCTTCAGCTCAGTTTTTGTTTGCTTTCTTTCCTACTGCACAGCATCCTTTTTATCAAGGTGGGAGTGACTGCTCCCCCGACCTCCCCCGACTTTCCCCCACTCCTGCTGTTCTGTTCAGGGCTGTTCAGCGCCTCTTCGCCTCCCACCCTGTTGACATAGGGCTGTTGCTGGGCTGGTTTTGTTTTTGACCCAGTCAGCCTGGCAGGGAAGTGGCAAGCTGTGTGCAGAGCTTCCCAGAATAGCCCCCGGCTCCCCGCCAAAGATAGAGGAGCCAGACTATGTGCGATGGGCTTGGACCAGTTGGAAGATGACTCAGTTCCCTGTACCCCAGCCACCTCCTCTCCTTCTTGTTCTCCCCTCTTTGCTCCCTTCCTGATATATCCACCAGGCTGGGCCACTGGGTGCTTTTCAACACCTGTGACCCAAAGGAGTCAAGTGGATGCTGTGGCCATTGGCTTCAGGGTGTTAGTTGGAATGGCTTCTTGTTTCTTTGTGCCCACAATGAAGAGTTCTTACCCCTTCTTGTCACTGATTTGTTTGGTGACCTTAGCCAAATCCCTGGCATTCTCCTGGCTTCAGTTGCAATGGGGAAAATCTTCCCAACTGCTCAAAATGTTGCCGGAAGTGTGAGTGAGGTAACAGGGAAGCTGGTGGTGATACAGAGTGACCAAGTAGTAACAAACCAATGTGTTACTTCAGCCTTGACTGCCTAGAGCAGTGGCTCTCAACCTTTCTGATGCTGCGGCCCTTTAGTACAGCCCCTCACGTTGTAGTGACCCCAGCCATACAGTTATTTAGTTGCTACTTTATAACTGTAGTTTCGCTACTGTTATGAATTATAATGTAAAGATCCAATATGCAGGATATGTGATATGTGACCCTACCCCAAAGGGATTGCCACTCACAGGTTGAGAACTCCTGGCTTAGAGAGTGGTGTGAGTGTGAGAGCAAGGGAAACGCTCCATCAGCACCACCATCCCGACCTTGTCACCATGGGGCCACCTTCTTGAGTGCTACATATGGATACTCAACACTGCCACTGTTTATCTCTCCTGTTCGCCCGCGATGAGACATCTAGCTTTATAAATATAGCAACTAAGGCTCAAACTCTAATTAACTTGATCCTGACCAATGAGGGGTGGGATTATGACCAGAACCTCCGTCCTTGACTTCAAAGCCTGTGGCTGTTATTGATACTGTAATGCCTCCTCATAAAGAGAAGCCTTCATTGCACTCTTTGGGCTCTTCCCTCCAACCTTGAGCTCTTCATAAAGAGCACCCAAAAGATCACACCTGCATTAAGGACGGACCCACAAAGGTTCCTACTTAAAAGAGATTCTGCTGGGACATAGAAGCATTTCTGGGATGAAAGGGGCCCACCCATGTAAGATCCCCTGTTGTATTGTACATGGAAACAGTTTCACACAATAGTGAGCAGATGTTTGAGAGACACCACCAGGAAGCCCTGAAGCTTCATGTTCTCTTTCCTAGACCCCCAATTCCTCACCAAAGCCTTGTGTAGCCTGTGGTGATTGCTGTCAGTAGAGATGCAGATCCAGGCCAGCCCAGCCCAGGAGCTACAGCCCTGAGAGCTGAACCATGCCTGCTGCTTCGTCCTGCTCTGTATACAGAGCCTAGAAGGCTGTGCCCTACTGGAGCCCAGCCCCATTCCTTAGGCTAGCTCTTGTCACTGAACTGGGCCATAGGATGTTGTCTCTCTGCATCCAACCTTCATAGTTACTTATATAGACATGGTGCACTCTCACTACCCGTGTATGTGTGTGTGTGTGTGTGTGTGTGTGTGTGTGTGTGTGTATGTGCGCACATGCGTGCGCCTTTATATGTGGCTGATGTCCCTGAATCCCTGAGCTATCTTCCAAAGTCCAAG
Source organism: Alexandromys fortis (assembly GCF_014885135.2). Classification (NCBI taxonomy): domain Eukaryota; kingdom Metazoa; phylum Chordata; class Mammalia; order Rodentia; family Cricetidae; genus Alexandromys; species Alexandromys fortis. Next base: position 6,564,141 of record NW_026067935.1, read on the forward strand.
GGCCGGGTGAGTTTCAAGGGCAAGACACACATAACCCTGTTCAGAACCATGTGGGTTGCAGGACGATACACACATAACCCTATTCAGAACCATGTGGATTTCAGGACAATACTCACATAACCCTGTTCAGAACCATGTGGGTTGCAGGATGAGCCAGGCCTGATGTACAGTTGGCTCACAACATACAGAGAGAACATTGACATGCATACCCACAATGCCTTACTCTCTATCCCCAAATGTAGCAAGCTCTGAAAATCAAGTGCTTTGTCATAGCTCATTTGGCAGCAGAGTCCTGCGTGAACTGGGGTGAGGCTATTTATAATCTACATGAAGCTATTTATAGCCGTTATATATCCTATACTCATGAATTCACTGCAGAAATTTCAATGTATTCGATTATTGAAAGCTGTGGAAACGTGCTACCTGTCTGACATTCAGGAAGCAGAAATCCCACACACATCTGCCCCAGGGGTGAGCATTCTGTGACTTTTTTACTGGTTGTAAAAAGCACCTGCCACAGTGTCACTCTCCTGTGGTTTTTGGAGCTAAAGAGGTAATGCCAGCTATGGGGGTCTTGTCCCCCACCCCAAGCCTCTCAGCATCCATCAGAGTGCCCAGCAGTAAGATGCTTTCAGTATCACTTGGTTGGCTGGAACAATTTTTTTTTTCCAGGCCTGGTACAAGAAGCTTTCCTCATTTACACTGGATACACACACACACACACACACACACACACACACACACACACACACTGGCTATATTACCTTCCCTCGCTCCCCAGAAGATTCTGAGTGTTTGGTGTCTTATCTCTGTATAGGAAGGTGAAAAGGGATAACTGGGCCTTCAGCTCTCTTCTGCTATGTTGCCTCTGGGGAGTCTTGGGCACAGGGCAGCTTGTGTCCCTAGATTTTCAGTAGAGCATGCTGAAATTGGGGTGGAGAGCGAGTACTTAAGACCCAGGTACATGTGGAAGAAGGGGATTGCAGACCCAGCTGCTTCCCTTGGGGCAGGGGAGCCAGCCTTGGCCGCTAGTGGGAACCACTGCCTCCCCCACATGCCTATAGTTCCTCAGAGCATCCTTTTAGCACCAGCTCAGTAGATCCTGGGGAGGGGAACCCAGAGAGGTCCTGGGCACAGCTCAGGGGTCTTGAGTACATTCCTGGGAAGAACGAGTCAGGTCCTCACTGAGAAGATGCCCTCTGTAGCTGAGACATCATGCATTCAGTCAGATTATGGTGCCTAGAGCAGGGCCTCACTGCTGTGTCTCCCAGGCCTAAGATTTGGCCACAGTGACAGGAAGTCCACTTTAGGGTGGCTGTTGGGGACTTGGTAAATCTCCTGGCCTGGCCCCGACATCTATGAAACTGCCTGAATTGTGTCATCTTGCTTGGCTTTGGCCTAACTGAAAGGAAGGAATGTGCAGACTGGTTCACTGACACTTAGGAAAAGGTCCGAGCGTGCCCACTTTGCGTGAGTAACCCTGGGGGAAGAAGCATCAACCTGCCGGGGTCCAGGGGTGATTTCTGGGGCACGTGGAAGGCCATCTGCCAGTCTGTGCTCCCTGGGTCTGTGCAGCCACAGGGACCTAGGCTCCCTCCCCAAATCCTGGAGCAGGCAACCTACTGCTGATTTCAGCCCTTCAAGTTCCTGCCTCTGTTTCCCCATTTCTTCTCCTCCCACTCCCCATCCTCAGTTAATTATTCAGAACCAGCCAATGTGCACTCTTCCTTCTCTACTGCAGCCTCCCTAACTTGTTCCTCAGCTCAGGTGGGTTGGGGCTTCAGGATGGGGTCTTGTTTTCTTTGTTTGTTTGGTTGGTTGGTTGGTTTTTTTTTTTTTTTTTTTCCCGAGACAGGGTTTCTCTGCAGACCAGGCTGGTCTCGAACTCCCAGAGATCCGTCTGCCTCTGCCTCCCGAGTGCTGGGATTAAAGGCGTGCGCCACCATCGCCTGGCAGGATGGGGTCTTGTTAACTCAGCTGAGTGATCACCATCAGTGTCCTGACCTCAACAAGCCCTAGTGTGCCTGGCAGCTTGAACAAGTAACCAGCTAAGAAGCCATTATCTGAAGCAGCAGAGACAGCTCCCAGAAGCCTTGGGCCCCACTGCCCCTAGCCTTAGTCACATGACTCTGCAGGACACTGATCTGCTGGCCTGCTCCATTCTTAGGCACATGCTTCCTGTATACCCAGTTCAGCTGCTAGAATCTTTTTTTCCCTTTTTTTTTTTTTTTTTTTTTTTTGGCAAGGTTTCTTTCTTTGTGTAGCCCTGTCCTGGAACTTGCTTTGTAGACCAGGCTGACCTCACACTCACAGAAATCCACCTGCCTCTACCTCCCTACTGCTGGAATTAAAAGGGTGCACCACTACCACCTGGCAACCGCTGAAATCTTAAGCTTCCAGCTCCAAACTGCCCAAAGCGTGGCCCCTGCTCCCAGTCTCCACCACCTGCTTTCCATGCCAGGGTAGAGCTGTGCCGCAGCGAGTGCTGGGTGCTGGGTCCACAAGGTCCTGCGAGGAAGCCTGATGCTCTTTTCCGCCCTCTGTCATCACAGCGGCTGTTGTGTGCAGACATGGGGAGAACCAGACATTGAGGTCACCTTCTTCCCTGGCCCGGACCCCCCCCCCCCGGGGAATATAGGAACTTGGGGGTGTTTAGTACACCACAGGATAGTAAGAGCCTTTTTGTCGAACTAGGAAGACCTGCCAGAAGAGGAGGCCCCACAATTCAATGGCTTCCCTTCTTAGTGTAGATGGAACAATACCAGGTCCCTAGCCTCCTGGGGTTGGCAGTGACTGCTGGCAGATAACCTGACCTGGACTGTGCAGGAAGCCTCCTGGGCGAGGTGCCCATGACCTCACACCTGTCTGCATGGACAAGGCCTCCATGGTCAGTTAAGCACAGAACTACTCTGGGGTAGTTCTGAATGATGGGCCTGCACTCCACCAGCCTTGCCCACGAAAGCCTGGCTTAACTCAGGTTCTGGCTTTCCTCCCAGGAAAATGAGGCCAGGAGTGCGCCACACTTGGGGTGGCCAGCTCAGCCTGATACACTTCTGACCTACTACCAAGACCTACGAGGACAACAACCCTCAGAGCTGATTCACAGCAGGTTGGGCTAAGCAGTGTTCTAGTGCCAGAGAAGTCAGCATAATAGGAGAAAATCCCGGTGATGAGGACTTGCTGACAAACACCATGTTTCTGTTCATCTTGCTCTTGCATCCTAGAAGCATGTGTCTATCCCTTAAAATTATCACGTTTGTATATTGGGGACACCTGTCCCCAGGCTATCCCGGTAGGAGGATATCAAGAGGAGAGTGTCTGGAGAGAGCCTGACAAGAAGGAGACCCACAGCATCTCTTGAAAGGGTTTGATCTAGGTGGAATAGAGGATCCTATAGCCCACTCCAACCTCACAGTGGTCCAGGAACATGGACATCTACAAATAGGCATGCAGAGTGGAACAATGTGTACACAGGAGCCTGCTGTTCCCACAAAGCTGCATCAAGATGTCACCAAGCCGGTATTATTTTAGTCTCGGTTATTGTATCTGTTTCACACCCAGTCTGCATAGTACCACACACAATGGACGGCCCAAAGGTGGCAGTGTTTGAGGCCCCCTGGACTGGTGACTTCTTTGAGGTGGTTCCAGGCCCTAAAGCAACTTCCTAGATTTGTAGGAAGTGACCACATTTCACAGATGGTGGCATGTGTCCAATACATGGTATATCAGGTTCCCCTACACATGTACTCCACCTACAGACAGGTGTGGCGTCTTTTCCAGAACCAGATTCATACCAGATCTTATAGGAGGGCGGCATAAAGGATTTCAGAATGATATAGGCAAAAGCTACATAGCCAATTGTGAGATTTGTAAGCAGGGTTTTCTGACCTTGGGGTAGAAGGAATTGTGTCTTCCTGTCCATTGAGAGGAGCACGTTTGCTCAGCAATCTGATAACACGAAGAAGCTACAAAGATGCATCATCCGGATTAGTCAGGCATTTCTCACGGCGAGTTACAGCAATCCCATCTAAGCCTTCTCAGCTGGGAAGGGAACTGAATCAGAAGGCTCATGTGGCCACAGGAGCTTCCATCACGGCAGGCGCCCAGGGGCCTCCCAGACTGCAGGGCGTGTGCTGTCTAAGCTTCATGACTTTGACTGCCACCGAGGGACTGGCTCGTATTCTCCTTGATCCTCACTTTAAAAACAAAAAAAGTCCCCCAAGAAGTTCACAGTAGGGCTGAGATCACAGATGCGGCAGAGGCTGTGCTGCTGTCTTTGCTTTCCGCTCCAATCTGACCCCTCTCTCTGACAAAGCATGTGCTGCCAGACCCCATGTCCAGCTGAAAAAGAGACCAGGGGGGACACTGAACCCTTCAGCTGGAGTGTTGAGGGTGGATGGCAGCAGGTCAGAGAAAGGTCATGTCTGAGAATGACAGGCAATCATTGCAGCCCCAAAGCCATTTATTCAGAGACAAGTAAGACTGAGAACTCAGTTTTCAATGCAAGAGACCAAAAAACAAGCCATTCAAAGGGTCATTAAAAATAAGGTCACATAACTGAGTTACACTCATCAATAGTTCAAAAAAACAGTCTTTGGTAAGACTAAAAAAATTAAGTAAGACTTTGAAAGTTTGGTTTAAAACAAAACTAACAACAAACATAAGGCAGAAAGACTAACAAGGAAGAGACTATGACTAAAGTGGGAAGAACAGCCATGTGACTTTTGCCAAAAAGTCAAAAAAAAAAAAACCTAAGTGAAATATATGATTTGACTTGATTTGATTCTTTCAGAGAGTCTCATTACACAGTCCAGACTGTCTGCAAAATCACAGGCATTTGCAGCCATACCCAGCCATGAAGTATATGGACTTTCTAAGTAAATTAAAATGACCCAAATTGGCTCATTAGAAAGAAAAATATGACCCAAAAAAGAGTTAATTTTTCTAACCTTCAAGAAGTAATGAGTTCTTGTATGAGATTATTTTGAAGCCTGCGAAGAGATGTTACAGCTCATCTTACAGGAACCATGGGGCCAAAACCAGAGAAGAGCTCAGTCACTCAACAAAAATAAAACTAAGTAAGATGGTAGCAGATTTAATTCAGCTAAATATTATAAGAGTAATATACACAAATAAGATTATCCCAAAAATGGAAGGAAGATTCAGATTAGAAAATATTTTCAGGGGCAGGAGAGATGGTTCAGCAGTTAAGAGCACTTGCTCTTGCAGAGGACCCAGGCTCAGTTCCCAGCACCTCCATAACTCCAGTTCCGGGATAGCCAACACCCTCTTCTGACCTCTGTGGGCACCAGGCACACAGTTGGTGCACAGACTTTTATATGCAGGCAAAACACTAAAGCACATAAAATAAACCTTTTTAAAAAATATAAAAAATTTTTTTTAAGGGAAGTATTTTCATCTATGGCTGGAGAGATGATTCCGTGGGTAAATCGGGAGGAGAGCAGAGTAGAGGAAGGAGAGCGGCAAGTTCAGACCTACTGGTCCAGAACAACCTCTGACTTAGAGTTTAGTAATCTCGCGGCAGGTGACAAGTCTAGAGAAATAGGCTCTTGTGCCTGGTGTCAAAGATGTTGGTCTCCAACAACTTCTGTAGGAAACAAGCCGCTCTGTGTGGAGAGTGTAGCTCAGTGGGATTGTGCTTGGTTGGATTCTGACACCACAGTAATGCAGGCAACAAAACCAGTAAAAAGGCCAGAGTAGATGAATGCCATGAGCTAGGACCAGCATGAGTGACTGTGGCAGAAACAGGTCCTGGGCGTGCCTCGATGCTGCCGCTGAAGCCCAGCCTGTAAAGCAGCCGTGCTCTGCACAACTCAGTGACCAGTGCAGGGAATAAAAAGCCCTGAGGACGATGGAGCAGATCTGAGAAGGAACCTAACAGAAGTCCTTGCTGGAGAAAGGGTCGATGTGAGAAGCAGACTGTGAAGGCAGCCTGCAGTGACTGCACCGGGGACAAGGATACATCGAAGAAGAGTCCAGGGAGAGAAGAAAAGAGGAAAGGCAGCCAGAGTCCACTTAAGTGGGACCCGGCTCTGTAAAGACGGCTGATACTTACTTCCCCAGGGTCCTCAGCTTAGAGGAAGGACCGAGCCCTATCTCTTGAAATGACAAAAAGGGTATGATAAGGGCTTTGCTATGGCTCCTCCCCACTTAATCCCTTCTTCCTGCCTAAGGTTCCTAAAAATCAAGCAGTTGTCAAACGAGGGCAAGGTATTGGGGCTGGGAGCCTGGGGTGGGGTGGGAGCTTTGACCACATTTCCCTGCATCTGGCAGGGCCCTTTCCCTGCAGTGCCAAACTCAGAGGAGTATTGCTTGTATCTTAGCCTGTGGGAACACACTTTAGAGTTGGCTGGTGCGCTGTCTATGCGACTGCACGCACCCAGCACTTATGCACTCACGGGGTTTTCCAGCTTTGACCAGTAGTTTTTTTTTTTTTTCTTCCTTTGTGTTTTCTTTCCTCTCACTTTTCTTCCCTGGAGATGGATGGGCATCCATCATCAGCTAGAGGGTTTTATGGAACTATGAAAGGAAGCTAATAGCTCTGTAAAGAAGAGCCAGTTACCTGGGAAACTTTCCAGGTATGTTGTGTTCCTGGCAGCTCTGGGAGGCCTGGCAGAAAGGCCACAGCATTCACATTGAGATGGAGCACGATCTAGGTATGAGTGTTCAGATATGTGAATGTGCCTGTTCTGCCCTCCCCTAGGGACACTGCCTGGGGTACTTCTTATCCTCCAGGGACCAAGGGACCGCCCTCAGAGATGGGCATTTGGGCACCATTGTTGATGACCTGTGATTCCCAGGACTCTTGCTGAACTCAAGAGTACAGTTGGTTAGGCCTGGATCACTGGCCAGGAACCAAATACTGTACCGTTCTGTTCTGGGATGCTGTATGGCCTCATCAAATGTTAGCTCACCCACCCTTGGCTGCCCTCTTCCTGCCGTCCTGATTGGAGTGTTTTGTGTACCTGCCATTACTGGATTTCACTAGGTCCAAGCAGGCCTCTCCCAATCCACCCCATTGAAAGGGAGCCGAGAAACCGACTGCCCCCTCACTATCACTAAAGCCTCCAGCTGCTGTCTGTGTTGTTCGTGCCCCTGCACGCCCCTGGGGAAGCAAGTCTGGCCCCATGAGAAGTCTGAGTCACAGATGCTGTCACCAAACAGGGACATAGCAGGCAGGGAGTCTGCACTATTCTTAGAGGCGCTTACTGTTGCTCTAAGGAACCACTAAGAGAGCAGCTCAGATTAACACTGCCTGTTTAGGAGTGCTGTATGCCTGGAGAGGGAGCACCGAGCCAGCCGTTTGCCAGGCTGCCTTTCTTAGAGACCTACTAAGTGCTGCCTGGAGCCTGCTGCATAAAGAACGAGCCCCACAGATGATGCCTTGTTCATTTGCTTCTCTAGCTCCTGGGGCTATAGCAACCGATGAGCCAGCCGAGCTGTGAGGGGTAGAGAGAAGCCAGGAGTAAAAACAAGTCATTTCAGAGCAGTTCAGGTTCAGACGAGGCTCCAAGAGGAACCAGGTGGAAGCTGGAGCCACATAGAAGAAGGGCAAGAAGAGTGTGCCATGGACTGGGGCCGGGATGATGACAAAGAGCAGATGTGCCCAGGCTCGGGGACAGATGGAGACCAGGGTACAACAGCAGCTCAGCGGCAGTGAGAGGGGGTTTGTGTGTCCAAGAAAGCAGCAGCCAGGGCGGCAGTGCAGAGGTGGGGTCGTGGCTTGTAAGTGGGCAGGCAGGGCTGGGGCTGCAGGGACTGAGCAAAATCCCACCCACAAGACAGGAAGCCATGGCTGGGTTTGCCTGAGAGCTGGGGAGGGTGGGAAGAAGTCAGGGTCTGGGTCCCTCTTGTTAGGAAACTGTTCACAGCTCTCTCTGTGGTCCCCAGCAGAACTTTGGATTGTTATTGTAGCAAAATATGCAATTTCAAAGTGCCTTCTGGTCTAGTTCTGTTTAGTTCTGCCGGGCTCTGTACAACCCTACAGTACTGAGTGGAGGTGGTGCATGCATTAATCCCGGCACTGGGAAGGTAGAGGAAGGCGGATCTCTGAGTTCAAGGCCGGCCTGATCTATAGAGTGAGTTCCAGGACAGGCTCCAAAGCTACAGAGAAACTCTGTCTGGGATGGGGGGGATACAACCGTACAGTGTGAGTCATCGTCACCAGCTACCTCCAGAGGGTCCCACCTTTCAAAGCTGAAGCAAGGTCCTTTGAGTACCCCCGACACACACACACACACACACACACACACACACACACACTCTGCCATTCTACTTCCAGTCTCTGTAGATGGAACTGCTCTAGCAGCACATAGAAATAGAATCATCCATCTTTGGGGACTGGTCTTTTCATTTCATCCATGTCAACAGGGGTTAGTACTTCCACTTGAGAGCTGAATAATATTTCTCATCAGTTTTGATGACATATGTGCTACTTGCCTCCCAGCGGCTGAGTACTCCTGTCTTGATCCCCAGGACCTCAGTGCCCATCAGAATCTGGCTCCTGGTGACTACCTGGATTTGCTAGGGGTATAAAGTTGAGACTGACAGAGTTGAGTGTTCCTAGATGAGTTTAAGGAGTTGTGTTGAGGCTAGCGGGGAAAGACCATGTGTGCCAGGTAGTGGAGCTTTGTTCTCTAGACTGACCTGGGGGAATACATGAGATATCCCCAGGCCTCTGTCTGGGGAATAGAGCTGAGCAGAGGGTCGCGTTTTAGAAAGGCTTAGGGCTAGGGTTCTTCCTTCTTTGCTCACTCTTTCAGTTAATTTTAAAGGTTAGCATACAAATGATGGGTCTTGTTGTGGTATTTAGTATAGGCATGTCATTATACTTTATTACCAGTCCTTTCCCACAATTCTCCCTGCCCTTCCTGCCCCCCCCCACACACATCAGTCCCCTTCCTCCCATGCCAGCTTTGGTTTCTAACATAATCAATGTCATTCAGTATATTACAAAAACCCCCAAGTAGCCCCTCTCTGATGGAATTTAATTAGAACTCTGCCTCAGCCGGGAGGTGTGCACTCCCTACAAAGTCAACGGAAAGAAAATGAGGCCAATAATCTCTCTAAGTGACACGTCTTTGGGGAAAGCCTTCAAGCCGCTCTGTTCCTTCCTAGCTCGTGCAGATCAGATGGCATCCCCGTTCAGCCTCCAGTAAACATCACTAGCTCTCAATATACACTGTTCAGTTCTGGTGTCCTTGATTCCTTCCTGCCATGGAGACACCCTTGCCTTTTATGCCCGGAAAGATTGTTCTGGAAAAGCACGGGTATAAGAGCATTTGTGAATCATACAGTGTTATTATCAGTACTTGAAGAATATGTATACAAATGGAGGCCCATTGAGAAGCTGATGGTTCAGTTCTCAAGCTGCTTTCCTGACTGGGTTCTCACCTCTGAGAGACTGAGTGAGGTCACCTCGGTTATAAACCAGGGCCATTGACACAGAGAGCAGCATTGTTCAGCTATGAAAAGGAATGAAGCCCTCATATGATACAACATGAGCCTTGGACACAAGGCCAAGTGCAAGAAGCCAGACTCAACAGTCCTTGATGATTCCAGGTACAGGATGGGTCCTGGATAACACAAATCCATACACATAAAAAGCAGATTAGTGGAGGCCATGGAGGGGTGGGATGGGCTACGGCAGTGGGGAGAGACTGCTAAAGACTGTAGGTTTCTTTGTGGGCAGAGAAAATACTTTGGAATTAGATAGTGGTGATGGTTGCACAGTTCTGAATATATTAACAACCACCTTAGGGTGTGAACTGCTGGCCATGGGCAGAGCTTCTCACTCAGGATAATGGGAGGAGGGGTTGCTACAGCCCGAGCATGGGAAGTGGTCTGTAAATCACAACCTAAGGTTTTCATGATGTGCAGCTCCAGAGTGGGACTGTTGTGTGCGGTCAGTGGGGCTGCAGAGCTCGCTTGAGGGTCGCAGGTGGTGCCCCAGGAGAACAGTGTCAGGCACACTGCGTGGTTTCCCTTCCGTTCTCTTCACGGAACTCTGATGAACTGAGGGCATGTGGGAGTGGAAGACTGATACTCTGACTCTTAGCCATGCTGATTGCTCTAAAGTCTGTCTTAGAGAACATTCCCTTGATTGTAATTGAGGAGCACTGAGCAGTTTCTCAGAGTGAAAGGGTTCCAACGCTCTCTATGATGCCCAGAGGCAGCTGGACCTGCACCTGCTAGCCGTGGAGATCGGAGCTGCAGAGTTGTGGTCCATAAGCAGGAAAGCTTTAAAGGGCAGGGATTGGAACCCCAGCTCCTGGATTCTCCAGACTGAGGTGAGCTCCACAGGGCTGCTTGAAGACCTCACACCCTTACTGGTTTGGAAGCAGAAAGAAAATTAGAGCTTGCAGCTGGCAGGCCCCTGAATAAGAGAAGCTGGTGCTGGAATCTTGTGCCCAGAGGACACCAGTGCCCAGAAGTGGCTGTGTTGGCCAAGTGAGTGGGAAAACATTGTGCAGACAGAAATATAGTCATGGGTTGAAACCATCCGACTGCAAGTCCAGCCCCTGTAGGTGCTCTCTGGTCACTAATGCAGCAGTTAATGAAAGGTGCTATCTACTAAGGATCCCCACCCTTAGATACAGGAAGGTCACCGAGGCCCTTGATCTGTGAAGTTTTGGTGGAGTGGGGAGGGTATACCAAAGTGGGTTGGAAAGAGACGTGGGGATAGCAACTATTATTGATCTTCAGAGGGACTTGTTAGCTCAAATATCAGGAATGAGGTTGGACTGAGGAGGTATAGTTAGAGGGACCAGGGATTTTGGCTTTACTTTTGCTATTACAGTGGTTGTTCACATTTGACTTCTCATAGAGGTGAGGGCATCTCCAGTAGATGCCAGGGCTTGGGGAATGCTGCGGGGGAAGATTCCTGAATGACAGGAGGACATGGGACCTGTTGCCTATGTCAGCCTTCAGGTGGGAACAGAGATAGTCCACCTGTTTTCAGGAGAGTGGGTTTGGAGCAGTGGGGTTGCTCCAGTTTGATGGAGGGAGTTTGAAGGTAAAAAGAAGACATACAAAATCAAAAGTGGGGAGTGTGGAAACTTGCTCAGTGTAGAGGGATCACAGGAGCCCCTGTGGTATCACAGCCCTCCTGAGTTATCACATGAGCAACGCTGGCACACAGAAGGGTGAACCCACAATGGTGAGGTGGCTACTAGTAAAAATCTAGCTGACAGCATCCTAACAGGTCACAGCTCTTGTTGCCAGTCAGGGGGCTGGAGTTACCAGGCTGGGAACTGTGGGCAGGTGATGAGGCACCTTAGGTGCTGTCCCTGGTAGCTTCTGTGTTCCTCCTCTAGTTTTACAGCAGCAGCAGGTGACACCCCCTAGTGCGTGCCTCTGGTAAAATCCCCTCTGCACTACAAGTGTTAACAGCCCCATGGGTCCAGGGCAGTCAGGGTTAACCATTCTGACTGGCACCAGTTTCCGTGTGGGCCTGGGTGGGGGAATTCCTCAGCCCTTGACAGCAGGGGTGTCCAGCTATGATTGTGGGATGTGTCAGAGAGTCTTGTCCCTCCAGGCTCAGCAGCTCTCTTGAACTCAAATGACCCAGGCCTGCAGCTTCTCTTCTCTCGGTCTTTCCAGCCTTCCATCCCTCTG
>NW_026067935.1:6576006-6580470 GCF_014885135.2 Alexandromys fortis
AAAAAAAAAAAAAAAAAAAAAAAAAAAAAAAAGAAGAAGAAGAAGACTTTCATTGAGAAGCCATGTAACAGCAGCGGGGCAGCACACCTAGGAGATACACAAAAAGAGCACCCTGCTTTACAGCCAGAGAAGGGATGCTTGGCACCGATCATACTTGGACCTCACATGCAAGTGAAAGCGTGTATTCTCACCTATCACAGCATCACAGCTGCCTCTTTGGCCCCGTCACACTAGGGGAATGCCCCACTTTGGTTAGATGGAAAGGGTTCACAGAGCCTCGTTATAGCAAAGGACTGCAGGAATTGGAGCAGGCAGCTGTGTTCACTGTATAGTTTCCCCCAAGGCACCATGGAGTGTTCAGGGTGCTTGGTCTTTTGGCATATAAGTAATCTGGCTGTAATTTGTCGGTCCTTTGGCTCAAAGCAGCCGAGGCAGCAAGGGAACATCCAACAGCTGCCAGCTAAGAAGTCGTGTCCCACCCCGTGTCTTTGCTTATCTATGGTAGAATGGATGCTTACAGCAGGAACTTAGAGAGTTTAGCATAAGAGTATATTTTTTTTGTTTTTTTTTTTTTTTTTTTTTTTTTTTTTGGTTTTTTGAGACAGGTTTTTTCCATGTGTATTTCAGGCTGTCCTGGAATTAGCTCTGTAGACCAGGCTGGCCTCCAACTCACAGAGATCCACCTGCCTCTGCCTCCCTAGTGTTGGGGTTAAAGACGTGCATCACCACCGCCCAGCTCAGTAAGAACATTTTAAACTAGATTTTAGCGGTGCTAAGTTCCCATCGTATCTCATGATCACAGGATTCATGCCTGTTTGGGAGTAAAAGATCCCTAGACTCCCACCTGTGCCTCTTAGGAGCTCTGACATTTTGGGACTCCTCAAAAGTTTGAGTTTCCATTAAGGGTTGAGAGAACTGAGGGAGGCTTTAGGATAGCACCTGCAGCCCAAACACTTCTTACAAATGTTCCCCAGACTTCCTTGCCCTGGAGGTGCTCTCATCTCAGGGATCCTCCCTCCTGAAAGCTCATGAACTAGGGACTCTGCCCCTCAAAGAAAGGCCTTTTTCTCAGGCCAGCAGGCTTCCTGAAGCTGGAGGATGCCAGCCTGCTGCTGAAGGAAAGACAAGACTAAGAACAAAGAACTCTACAGCAAGCCCCAGGTTCCCTCTGGGCACAGCCCAGCCTGCAGAGGTATTTTGGCCATGCCCACTGTTCAGTGGGAGAACCAGCCCCATAGGCCGGGTGGCAGTGGTTGCTATGAGCACCAGTCTCCAGGAGACTGGGTGGAGTATCAGCTAGTTCCAGGCCCCGGAGTCTGAGACTCAGTGTCATATTCTCACACAAAGGCTTTCTCTGCCCTTGTCATCTTAGTTGAGGCTGCAGCGTTGGCAGCCACTCCAGGTAATGGGAGTAATAAGGACAGGGCTTTCCTAGCCCACTGCTGGCCTTAAGCAGAGTACCACCTTCTCAAGGCTGTTTGGTCCTCAGTACCTGCTGCTTCTCTGATGCCATCCTAGGAGTGAGACACCACACCTGAAATACCCCGTAGAGATCCACACCACTGTGATACCCCAAAGTGCCTGCTGGGCCATGGAGTCTTGTGACAAGTCCCACGGTGGCTTGGCAGTCACCCCAGTGTGGCACCCCAGGTGCATGGTGGTGGGATTTAGGGCCCTCTGCAGAGCTTCAGGTTGAGTGCATCAGTACTCAGAGTTTGGGGCTGAGCCACTCCCTTTATCCTCCACAGTAATGGAGGGCTGTGTGCCACTCAGAAGAGTGGAGGATACTGGAAAAGGGAGGGCATAATGGCTATGTACTCTAGCTTCATCTTCTTGGCCCTAGCCCCTGCCCAGAATGGCTAAACAGCTAGAGGAAGAAAGGCCTGAGGCAGGATCAGCCTCTGAAACCTAGTATGAGCCCGCAACCTCAGTCTCTCCATTACAGAACTGGACCCTCCTTGTCCTTACCTCAGGCACACTTTCCTCAAGAGAGGCCTCGGGGCTGGAGTGTAACTCAGTGGTAGATGCCTGCCTGGTATATATGAGACTCAGGGTACAATATTTGGTATCAAGAGAGTGAAGGACAGGACTTAGGGGCTTTGGGGTGATGTGCTTTCTCCTTCTAAGGCTGATGTCATACATCCAGAGAAGCTGTACCTAAGGCATTCCACATCTAGGGGCTGGTTCACTTCTATCCCTTGGTGGCCCTTTTCTCACCCTTTCATCACTAGCCACAGATGCAGAAGTTAGGAGGTTGCTGTTGTGCTCTTTGGCTCCTGCTTGGGAACCAGGGGTTTGGGAAACAGAGAGAAGCAGTAGGATTCCCTGGAATAGGAGACCAAGGGACCAGCTGGTTCTTGCACATACACACACAAGTGAGTCTCAGGCCCTACCGTGTGGTTCCCTGTTTCCCTCTAAGCTGCCAAAGTCCAGGCTCCTACTGACCCTTCTTTAAGCAGCTTCCAGACTTAATACCCAGAACATAACTGAATTGCGTTTGGATGGGTTCCATCGTCTGTGTCTGCTCAGCCTTACTCCTGACTCCCATCTGTGACGTCAAACCCCAGCTAATCCCGGAAAAACAGATTTAAGTTCTGTAAACTTGATTCTCCTGCCTTCCCTCCTTCTCAGGATGTCTCGAGGACCTGCCCTGTGTTCTCCCTTCCCTTGGAGCCTTCCCAAATAGTGCTCCATAAGCTCTCACGCATGCCTTCAGCTGGCAGGCTCTACCTATGGAGTTTGGCTCTGCCCTTCCCTGCAAGACTTATTTATTTGGGAAGATCTTCGGGCTAGTAGCTTGGGAGCCCAGCCAGTTTTCTGCACTATGTGAGAGGCTGGGACTTGATTTCTAGAATGACATCCAGCACACCTCCCTCTGCCTGGTCTCTGACCTGTAAGCAGCTCATACACTGCACTCTGTCTAGGGTTCCACCTGACTGTTTCCATGGTGTCCCTGGATACCACACCAAGTGCTCCCACTCTGACATGCTCTGACCATGTCAGACCATCAAGGACACTGAAGAATTCGGGGATGGTCTCCTAGAGTCCTGAAAGCAGGCTCTGAAACTCGAAGGTGTCAGGAAAGGGCCTGTTTGAGGTTCCAGAGTAGGCCCTGTCTTGCCTAAATGGTTCTGTGAAGGGTGTGCATTGCGGAGATATGTACATACTGGTCTAGTTTCCACTAAGAGGCCTCTGGAGACCTCCATTTTCCATCTTGTCTCTTGTTGTCCCAGGCCCTGAAAGCCACCCCATGGCCAGCAGGAACTATAATTTTGTCTGTGCTGTCATGACTCCAGCAGGAATGAGACAAAGCGAGTCTGTCTCCTGCCCAGGCTGCTGTCATGAGGTTGCTTGAGCTAGGGTTTGACCGAGGTAAGGGCAGAGACATCAGACACAAGTTCTGTTCCTTCTCCACATGGGGTGCTCCCTGGCCTCAGGCTCATCAGGAACAAATCCAGAGGGGCTGTCTGGCCAGATAAAGGCTATAATATTAATCAGCCAGACCAAGAGGAGCCATGTGTGGCTGTCAGGCCAGCCAGCAAAGCACCTGTGACAAGGCATTTCTCCTTAAGGACACAGCCCCAAGGTCCAAGTTAGTAGGTTTAGTGTCTGCTACTGGGAGTGGCATCCCACCCAGGGATGGCCATCTGCCTATGACTGGCCTTCTGGATCCCGACAGGCCAGTAGCAATACCAATGGGTTGAGCATTGTGACAGTGGGTTGAGACTTGCTGTGCTATATCACATTTCATCCACAGGACACCCCGAAAGGTGTTCTCACCTCTGTTTGTAGGAGAGAAAACAAAAGGTCAAAACAGCAGGCAGTTGGCTCCAGAATGAGTCATAGCCAAGAATGGCAGGTGTGGCAATGACCTTCATCTCTGTACCACTGTCCTTCTTAGCCCATTTGCACACGCAGCTCCAACTCTGCTGTTCAACATCAAGTCATGGAGACAAGTACAAGCATAAGGTACCCAAATTTTACTAACAGGGCAACCTCCCTCACCAGCATCTAGGAAACGTGCATAGGGACATGCCTATGCTAAAAGTAAGAATGATTTTTCCCCCAAATTTTAAGTTTTTTTTAATTGATTTTTATTGAGCTCTACATTTTTCTCTGCTTCCCTTCCTAACTCTCCCCTCCCCCCTTTAGCCCTCTCCCAAAGTCCCCATGCTCCCAATTTACTCAGGAGATCTTGTCTTTTTATACTTCCCATGTAGATTAGATCTATGTAAGTGTTTCTTTTTCTTTTCTTTCTTTCTTTTTTTTTTTTTTTTTTTTTTTTTTTTTTTTTTTTTTTTTTTTTTTGTTTTTTTTTTTTTTTCTTGTCAGGTTTTCTGTCTGCAGGTATTCATTAAGGACCCAACTTCTTGGTACCTAAATGAAAGTGTATTTTAAACGTATATTGCCATTCTAATGCTTGACCTGGGGGAAAATGTCAAAAAATTCTTTAAAAGCCATTTA
>NW_026067935.1:6581700-6720522 GCF_014885135.2 Alexandromys fortis
TCCCTGTGCCAATGCGTTCAAGTGTATTTCCCACTTTCTCTTCTATGAGGTTCAGTGTGGCTAGCTTTATGTTGAGGTCTTTGATCCATTTGGACTTGAGTTTTGTGCATGGTGATAGATATGGGTCTATTTTCATTCTTCTGCATGTTGATATCCAGTTATGCCAGCACCATTTGTTAAATATGCTTTCTTTTTTCCATTTGATTATTTTTTGCTTCTTTGTCAAAAATCAGGTGTTCGAAGATGTGTGGATTTATATCCGGGTCTTCTATTCGGTTCCATTGGTCCTCCTGTCTGTTTTTATGCCAATACCAGGCTGTTTTCAGTACTGTAGCTCTGTAGTAGAGTTTGAAGTCAGGGATTGTGATGGCTCCAGAAGTTCTTTTATTGTACAGGATTGTTTTGGCTATCCTGGGTTTTTTCTTTTCCATATGAAGTTGAGTACTGTTCTTTCGAGATCTGTGGAGAATTTTGCTGGGGGATTTTGCTGGGCATTGCGTTGAATCTGTAGATTGCTTGGGGGGTTTTGAGCTGAAAATCAGGGCTGGGGTATGACCCAGTAGCAGAGCAGCTGCCTGGCATGTGCAATCCGAGTCTGAGCACATTATCAGCTTTGTGTTAGCATACATGTGACCCCACATATTTAAGATATACTTGACTTTAGCCAAAGACACATCTGTATTATTCAGGGTTCTCTAGAGGAACAGAACGGATAGAATGATTCTATTTATATTAAAACGGAATTTATTTGAGTGGCTTACAGACTGTGGTTCAGCTATTCCAACAGTGACTGCCTCCCAAGGGAAAAACCAAGAATCCGGTAGTTGTTCAGGCCTCGAGGATAGTTGTCTCAGCTGGTCTTCAGTTTTCACCAGAATCCCAAAGAAATAGATAGACTCTAATGCCAGTGAAGAGATGCAGTGGGATAGAAGGACTTGCCAGCAAGGCTGAGGAGGAGGGCAAGAAGGCAGAAGACAAAAGCTTCCTTCTTCCATGTCCTTTTATGTGGGCTACCACCAGGAGTAACCCATATTTAGGATGTAATTTTCTGACCTCAAATAACCCAGATTTAGGGTGAGTCTTCCCACCTCAGATGATCCAATCAAGAAAGCCCAACAGGGGTCTACTGATGGGGGAAGGTAATTGGTTAATTATAATAAACCAACTGCTTGGCCTCATAGCTTAGAACATAGGTGGGTGGAATAAACAGAATAGGATGCTGGGCGGAAGAGGAAGTGAGGTCAGACTCTGCGCTGCTTCCAGAGGGACTGGACAGCCGCCATGCTCTGCTCTCCCAGGCAGCTGCAACCCACCATGGACTTAGGCTAGAATCTTCCCGGTAAGCGCACCTTGGGGTGCTTACACACATCATTAGAAATGGGCTAGTCCAGGTGCGAGAATTAGCCTGTAAGGGCTAGAGTTCATGGGCCAAGCAGTTTTTAAATGGATACAGTTTGTGTGTTGTTATTTCGGGCATAAGCTAGCCAAGCGGCCGGGGTGTTGGGGACGCAGCCCCTCCGCTCTTATTTCAACAGTCTACCACACTGCTTGGGCTTTAGCTGATTCAGGTTGACAGCCACAACTAAACATCACATTATTTGCATATATCTAAAAAAAATGGGGAAGAATTGCTAAACTTCAGAAAGATATTTTCTTCATTTTATTAACAGTCCTCAGAAGGTTAAAGGAAAAAGGCTTTTTAAAAATAGCTTTTTTGAGATGCAGTTCAAACATCCATTCCATTAATGCATTTAAAATTGCTATTCAATGTTCTCAGCATATAATATTTGGAACTTGTAGATTATGATAGAGGGTATGTAACAGAAAAGTTTCATTTTAAAGGGTTGAGCTATAGCTCTGTGGCATGTAGCACGAAGAATAAACACCGAGAGACAGATATTGGGGTTCAAGCTGAAGATCAGAAGAGCAAAGCAGCCACATCAAGACCTTACCTCTACCAAGACTCAGACAAATAAAGGCAGATCTGGCAATGCTCTCCACCAGCTTCAGACTCCACGTTCCACTCAGTTACTGTCTCTTTTCTTTGTATGCCTCTCTCCATCCAGCCAGATCACTCCCGTCTCCACCTCCCTAGTGCTGGGATTAAAGGCGTGGGATCCCAAGAACTTGGATCACCTTTGTGTGAGTTCTGTTTCTCTTTTAGACAGATTCAGTCTTGTATAGCCCAGGGTGGCCTTGAACTCACAGAGAACCACCTGCCTCTGCCTCCCACATCCTGGGATTAAAGGTGTGTGCTGTCACTCCCTGGCCTACTGACTGCTTTGCCACTACATTTCCCCGCCTTTTTTTTTTTTTGTCTAAAATAAAAAAGGCTATAGGAAATATAAGAAAAACTATATATAATAAGTGCAATAACTATATACAATATATACAGGCAATAAATACATCAACAATGTCTATCTAGTACATTTGCATTTGACAAATTCAGAGAAAATACACCATATCCATCCTATCTTGGTGAGTCCAAAGTCTTGTACCTAATTTTCTTTCTATCATAACTTGCTTCCTACATCTGGTAAACAAGGAAAACTATAACTATCTAGTCTTTAACTCCCTCAGAGACACAAGAAGAAAAATATTATTAACTGAGTAAGCAGGAAGTGCAAGTAAGTGACTTTCAAAACATGTGAGAAACGACAGAAACAGCTGGCTGCCTGGACAGTCACCCAAAATTCCTTTGCAATGTTGGGACATCCATCTTTGGCCTACAGGCCTAGAATATCTGACAGACTTTTCTGTGAAGCAGGATATTCTGAAGGGCTGTCTCTCCTTGTCTTGACAATGTTTGACAGTCACTTTCTTTTGTGTCCTGCTTGTCCAATTAGGATAGCATACTGTCAGCATTTTCTTGCCCAGTGACTTACTTTTTCCACAAAGAAAGCAAACTCCATGTGGAGTTTCTTCGATGCCCATCATCTTCTCTAAAGTAGATTGTTGCTGCCAGGGGTAGACAGGTCTTATTGTCATTAAAAAAAGAAAAGAACCTTTGTTATTAAACTATCTTAAACGTCATATTCTGTAGATCCCTGAAGTGTCTGAAGATGACCTAATGTGACTACAAGTTTAATTATACTAGGTGACTAACTACTAACTTGCATTTCCTTGTTATTCTAAACAGTTGGTAATAATAATTTTCAAGGAGTAGAAATTTGCATTACATTGTTAAATGAGTTGTATAGGTACAATACTGTGAACAAGAGTAGAAATGTAAGTACAGTATGTTCTAACATAATTAATCTCAAATTTGTATCAGTACACAAAATTGGTATACAATATACAAAATCCAATCCAATATAAAACATTTAAAACTAGTGATTGCTTTTTAAAAGTAGATTCATCTGTGAGTTCGAGGCCAGCCTGGTCTACAAGAGCTAGGTCCAGGCAAGTTAGGGCACAGAGAAACCCTGTCTTTAAATAAATAAATAAATAAATAAATAAATAAATAAATAAATAAATAATAGTAAATTTAACAATCTACCTTTCATCTTATCTATATCCTCCCTTATTTCTTTTCAGAGTAGATTCAATAATCCACCATTTTGGCTGGGCGATGGTGGCGCATGCCTTTAATCCCAGCACTCGGGAGGCAGAGGCAGGTGGATCTCTGTGAGTTCTAGACCAGCCTGGTCTACAAGAGCTAGTTCCAGGACAGGTTCCAAAGCCACAGAGAAACCCTGTATCGAAAAATTAAAAAAAAAAAATCCACCATTTTATTCTATCATATCTGTATCCCCCCTTTTTTCTTTTCAAAACAAGAACTCTGAATCTGTTCTCCTTCGGTCGACTTTCCTCCTGGCCTTAACCAATAACAACTAACTTGTAATCAATCCCCATAAACAATGGCAAATATCCATAACTCATTGAACAACCAAAAACCACCCACCCTACCTCTTGGGAATGTGGGTGTCATATTCTTAAATCTACTTCCTGCTGTCTGGGGGCAATGGTATCTGTAGAGGATCCTGAAAAGAAAAATTTGGGTCAATTGTCAAGTCCTGGGAGAGGTGGCTGTTTCATTTGCTGTCCAGTCTCTGCATAATGGGAAAGTGCAGGCTTGTCTCAGGTCCTGGCTAGAGTAGTCAGTGAGGCTGGATCATCTCAGCTAGCCACCTCAAAATTGTTCTGAGCAGTTTGTAGTCCAAAGCCGTCCTTTAGGTGGTGTTTTTCAGCTTAGTGGTGTTATCATAGTCCTGGAGGAATTGTCATTGTGGGGCTCCATCCTCATGGAGATTTCAAAGGTCACTGTTAGGCGTGCTCATGGTTCACTGCAGAAAACTGATAGAGCCTCAAACCTGAAATCATGTACAGGAAGGCAGATAAAACCTTTTTCTAGAATTAGTTACTACTCTAGATGACCATTAATATCATGACAAAAAAGTAGAATATATATATGTGTTAATCTTATAAAACTTATAACTTAAGAAAAGCTGTTAAAGAGTCAGTATAAAACCAAAGGATTATGAGATTAGTAGTAATAAAATAGTCCTTAAATATTTTTTTTCTTCTGTCCCATATCAGGTGGTTCTTCTGACATGAGACAGAGATTTTAGGTTTCACTTTATTAAGCATTCTTGGGTTTAGAGAAGGAGAGCCACACGCCTACTCCAAAGCCAGCTTTAATCTTTACCTGGACTGGGATGGCAACAAGACCATTTGCATATATGTCTGTAGACAATAGCAGAAACAAACATTTGGGAAAATTTATCAAATTTTATCCTGATGGAAATGTGATATATCAATAGGCCAATTTGCTCTTTTTCTTCAGACATTTTTTTGTGGATGATTTGTCCTTTTTCTTCAGAGGTCTCATTTGTCCAGTGATCTTCAGATCCTTAGCTGGATACCTTTATTCCTGAAAAGACAGAAACAAAACCCTTCCCCATTTCTAATTTTGGAGAGATTCTCTTTTGGCAAGTTATATTGATCAATTGAAAACCACTTGTTAGTTTTATAGGTTAGTTTATATTACATGGCCATGCTGTTTGATGAACTAACGTCTCTTCTAGTTAAGAGGTATCTTAACTAAGTGGTGCTCACCTTTAATCCCAGCAGTCGGGAAGCAGAGGCAGGTGGATCTCTGTGAGATCGAGGCCAGCCAGGTATGCAAGAACTAGTTTTTAGGACAGGTTCCAAAGCTACAGAGAAACCTTGTCTCTAAATGCGCCCCCCCTCAAAAAAAATAGAAAAGATGTGTCTCTTGTTCAAATCAAATCTTTGAATTTTGATGATATCCATAGCTTTTCTTCTCCTGTGGAAACAAAAGCAAAATCCCTTCCCTAACATAACACATGTCCTGGTTTCCATTCTGAGGTCAGTACATCTTTAAAGTTTATCAACTGATTTAATTCTGTAGTTTTTTTTTTCTCTACTATCCAGTGTCTCTCCGTGGCTGTTGTTCCTTTCTCATTAGCGTTTAGAAAATTCAAAGTTAATAAAGCATTATGCAATCTATTTCTGGGAGTACTTATTATCCCTTTCTGTTTATTTAACATAGCCTTTAGAGTTCGATTTGATCTTTATATAACTGCCTGGCCTGTAAGATTATGTGATATACCTGTAATATGCTTTGTATTATAATAAAAAAAACTGTTTCATTTTTAGAGACATATGCTGGAGCATTGTCTGTTTGTATTTGTGCAGGTTTACCTGTGATGCTCATAACTTCTAGCAAATGTGCGATTACCGAATCAGCCTTTTCCAAACTCAAAGCAGTTGCCCCTAGATTTCAGGGACTCACCTTTGGTCATCCGGCTTGCATCATTATGCAGCAAATGCCTTTGCCCACTGAGCAACCTTGTCCATCCAAAGTGATCCTTTTGTTACAATTCATGGGCTGTCATATGCACACAGAGTCCACAGCTTGTATTCTTTTTGAAGATTTATTTTCATAACTTGTGTGTGTATGTGTATTCATGTATGCACATAAGTACAGATGCTCACAGAAGGTATAAGACCCCCAAAGCTGGAGTTATAGCTGTGAGCTCTCTGACACAGGTACTAGGAACCAACCTCAGGTCCTCTGTAAGAGAATCAAGTGTTGTTAACCACTGAGCTCTTGGTTGTCTATTCTGTATGATGAATATATGATGGCACATGCACCACATCATATGAAGCAGTTTACCTAGCCTAAAAAAAGTCTGTATTTGACTCTTCATCCCACACTAATTTCTTTATGTAACGAACCAACTTCTGTACTGTGAAAGTTGAGGCAGTTACATTTCTACCTTCATTCTTCCACTCCCAGTTTTTGTTAATTACATTATTGTTTGTATACATTATTGATGTTACATATGTTACTTCAGTAACTATAATTGCCAAAGTTTCAAAGTTACTTTGTTTACATCATGATTTTGCATGGATGAATTTACAATTTTATCTTTTAATTTGTTGGGTTTTAATACCCGATAACATTTTTAAAGAAGTTATCCATGTCTAAGCCTCCAAATTCAATATTTCAGAGTATTTGCTGATCACACATAAATGACTGTTTAGCTGGGTATGAAGTTCTGATTCCTAAGTTCTGCCTCTTAAAGCTCTGCAGATATTACTGCACAAGCTTCTAAAACTGTGTTATGAAGTCTGATTCTCTCCAATCTTTCTCTCTGCACCTCCTACTTATACTTCTTTTTACCTATCCTTTAAAGTCAGTGAATTTTTCAGAATATGTTTTACTATTATTTTTAGTATCAGTTTTTTTTTCACTAGCAGATAGAATAGAATGTAAGCTAATCTGTAGGGTTAGGCCTTAGTTTATAATTCATTTATTATCTTGTTACATTTAAGAAATCTTAGAGGCTCTGGAGAAGACTCAGAGGGTAAAGCGCTTGCTGTGCAAGCATAAGGACCTACATTCAGATCCCAGCACCCACATAAACGCCAGATCTAACTGCATGCAACTATTTTCAGTTTTGGTGAAGTGGGGAGAGACAAGGAGATCCTGAGGGGTCACCCTTCAGTCACTACCATCAAAATAGTGAGCTCCAGGTTCAATGAGATACACTGTCTCAAATACTAGAGGGAGGTACAGAGGAAGACACCTGACATTGACCTCAGGCTCCATGTGTGCACACATACACATAAACAATTTAATTGCTTATGAAGAAAGCTTTTGTGATCTATTTCAGTGCATAGGTCCCCTGTTATTATCTTATTTTACTCCAGGTGTACTCTAGTTACATGTGTGTTCACGTTTCTGTTGCTTCCATAGCTGCATTTTTGCCTTATTCTCCAGTTGACTTTGAGTGAGTTCCTCTAGTCCTCCCACACCTCTCGCTGTTCATGTTGTGTTTTGCCTATCCATGATTTCATGTACCTCTTTTAAAAACATGAGCCATATTTTTTCTTTCCTATTCCCCTGATCTCAACTAGCTTATTTTTCATCTCTCTTTATTGTTGAGAAGTCCCACTGAGTCTCATAGGCTCTCTTAAGTAGCACATATACTAAGTTTGTTTCTTTTTTGCCTTCCCTCATAGCCCTTGTCCCAGGAGCCTCACAGCCAGGATACAGTGTTAAGTTCTGCAGTTAGATCCCACAGGGAATGACAAACTGTGGTCTCCTGTTCGCTCTGTTGCTGTTGGTCACTGTACACTCGGTGGGAACAGTGCTGAGCTATTTGTCCCCTCCTACTGTCTAAGCCTCTGGCGGCCTACCTGCTTGCCTCTGTAGTTCCTTGCAGACAGAACGCAGTCCCTGTACTTCACACAGCCTCAGATGGAGGTGCAGCCTTGGCCTCCATTGTCTGACAGTCCTCAGAATGCTCTGTGGCTAAGCTTTGCTCCTGGTTTGTGGGAGCCACCCAGAAGCCTCTGCCTTAGTGTCAGTCAGTACTGTGTCTCTGTCCTGGAGTTGCAGTGTGGAAGGGTGGACACTCTCTGCATGGTAACAGCTCACCTGGGAGCTTGTCTTCAGAGAGAATGTCATTATGTACTTGTTTTAGATGTATATTCAGAGAGCCTCTGAAAGCCAAGAGACTAGTGATGTCTGTAGGCTCCAAGATTTCATCCGGGGACATCTTTGAGGGGCTGAGACCCTGAAGGAATATGCTTTGTCTAGCCTGCAGATCCTGCTGTGACCCTAGACATAAAACCTGCAGCCCCTACTGAACAGTAGTGAACCTCTAAGGAACAGCTACCGATGCCTGTTCAGGGAGCAGGCTAACCCTTTACTTCCTGGAGGCTGTTGATGAGAGAGTTCACTAACCTCTCATTTAGTCCTTCCAAGAGCTCTTGAAGATTAGCAAACAGGGAAGAGTGGGTCAGAGAGGCTAGGAATTCACTCCAGGTCACTGTTGGCTTGAGAGGGTTGAGATGAGAATTCTAGCTTCAGGTCTAGACTTCGACTTTCCTGTTAGCATGTCCACCAGACATTGCGGGAAGTGACTCTCCTGTCCTCTCTGTCTCTCTCTGTCTCTCAAGGGTCCTCAGTGAATTCTGCCATGTTTATTTAAGGAATCTTGCCTAGGAAGTCCCCACAAGCACGCAATTCCCTGCCGCCAGGAAGGCGTGGATTCCAAGATGATCATAAAGGAATACCGGATTCCCCTGCCAATGACCGTGGAGGAATACCGCATTGCCCAGCTATACATGATACAGGTAAGTCCAGAGAGGTGGCTGGACCAGGTTAAGTTGGATGGATTCCAGTGTACACTAGTAGGTACTGTTCAAGTCTGTGAAGTGCTGCATCTTGGCATACTGGGTTCTCGTGGGATCAGAGTATCTTGCCACCACTATACTCCTGCTCCCATACGAATATCTGCTTTGCGTTACCATCCGTCACCTTGCATCCGCTCTTATTTCAGGTGTCAGCCCAGGCTGCTGTCACAAATTACCCTGCCCTTTGGCTTAAGCATCAGGGACTATTCCTTGCTGCTTTGAAGGCTGCTTCCTAGATCAAGGATGGGCAGGGCAAGATTTTGATGGGAATTGTCTTCCTGAGTTTCACATGTCCACACATCAGGGAGGGCACGTGACAGCAGTCTTTCTTCTACTAATAAGTATATTATCCCAGTCCCTTGACCCCAAATAAATCTAAGTTATTCCCAGATGCCTCCATAGATTATCACACTGGGAGTTGGAGCTTCGTTGTAGGGACCAGAGGAGACCCGTTTGGTCCCAACACCTCATTTAAGATGGGGGCATGTGAGGCAGGGGAGACTAATAAGTTGTGCAGGAGCACACAGCCTGGCTTCTGATTTCTGGCTCCCAGGGTCTGATGGGAGAATGGGATGTATCATGTCCACTCCAGGAAACACCCTGGACTCTCCTCAGTGCCTGAGCAGCTGAGAACACAGACCCCAATCTCTATGTTCATTTCAGATCCTTCTAGCCCAGATGTCAGACTTGCCCACTTCCCACACTGCTGGGTACTGACTGAGTCCTTGCTCTGCAGAGCTTTCCACCCTAGCTCTGCAGCTACCCTTCTCCCTCACCAACCTTGCAGTTCTTCCTCCATGCCAAGGGTCCAGAGCTTCTACCTTGATTATAAGCTGTCTCTTGGCTTGGCTCTGGCTTTTCTGGATAAAATGAAGTCTCTTGTTCCTGTTACCCACTGGGCCCTGTATCTGACAGGCTTCTTTGCATCACCCTGAACCCTCAGTATGGAGGGCTGGCAGCAGGACATATAGTCCTCAGGGCTTTCACCTCCAACCTTGTTTGTTTGTTTTTATTTTTCAAGACAGGATTTCTCTGTGTAACAGCCCTGGCTTGCTAGGCTGTAGGCCAGGATGGCCTCAAACTTACAGAGATCTGCCTGCCTCTGCCTCCCAATTAAAGGTATACACGACACCTCCGTACCCGGCTTCTCCCACCGGGTTTCTGAGGGGCTTGCACCTTCCGCCCAGAGGCTCAGTACCTGTCTAAGAGGAGCTT
The DNA here is from genome assembly GCF_014885135.2 of Alexandromys fortis. NCBI lineage: Eukaryota > Metazoa > Chordata > Mammalia > Rodentia > Cricetidae > Alexandromys > Alexandromys fortis. The sequence continues at coordinate 6,591,589 of NW_026067935.1, forward strand.
GAAGCCACTAGAGTTTAGCCAGCTCCCACAGGAGTGCTTCGGCTGGGAAAGAGCAGGAAGTGCCCCCAGCCTCTCCAGGGGACTGTTTGCTCTGAGCTGCTTCAGAAGCGCCACTCAATTCCCTCTTGAACCACTTACCCCTTAATTATTTCTAGAGAGCAGGGAGAAGAAGAGCTTAAATCAGGCCCCAGCTCTGAGCACTCTGGAAATAGCTCAGTCTGTTCAAGGACCAGACTCATCTGCTCATGCTGCCATTTGTCCTGCGCCCTTTAGTTCCCTTCGCAGCAGGCCACGGCAGTACAGCCCCATTGGCTCCCGGGTTGGACACCCAGGGTCCAGGAGCATGACCTCCAGCCTCTGGAGTGCCCCAAGGTATTTCTCAAGCATGGAGTCATAGTTACTCAGCCCCTCTAAATACCTCATTTCCCAGCATCAGTCCTTAGCTTCCAGTCAATTCAATTATGCAGTGACCCACGTCATCTGTGTGATATTCAGATCTGTATCCAGACCACACAGTCCATTGACCAATTTGTACAATGTCTTTTGGTGAATGTTGATTTGCTAGCTGAAACTGAGTAAATAGAAGCGCCTCCCACCTTGTCGGTCATGTGTGTCTACACCCTAACAAGTGCCTACACCCCCACAAGTGCCCTCTGCTGCTGTGAGCTTCTAGTGCCTTTCCCTGTGCCCCTTCCAGTGAGCAAGTGGGTATGCAAAAGATAGAATGGTGAGCAAGCCAGATGTTGCCAGGAGAGGGGTTTCTGGGCCAAGTGGCCATATCCAGAGGGAGGCTAAGGAACATGGTTAGCATATACATATATATGTGTGTGCGTGCGTGCACACAGATATGCACACATGGATCTACATGACATGCACAGTCCCACTCCAGTCCCCATCAGCTTGAGAGGTCCACAGAGGTATGATTTACCTCTCTGTAAGCTTTCCTGGCCACTGTAGCCCCTTTAAAGCCAGGCTTCCTGGTTGTCTTCCAGCCTTTCCTCATGCTCCACAGTGGCAGAAAGGCAGGGAGAGTTGAGTCCCTGAGTAGCAAAGGCTGTGTCATCTGTTTTAAGCAGAAATCCCATGGTTCCATCTTGATATCAGGGACCCCAGAGCCAGTATATGTAGCTTGTCTAGAGGTTGAGGTGCGATCTGTTTCCAGACAATAGCACAGCTAAGTATCTTGCTCTGTAGGAGGAAATGTAGACTGTCCCAGATGAACCTGGCTCTGGGGAACAAGCAAGTGATTCTCCCCGGCTCTCACTTACTGTTTATTTTGGGTTTTTGTTTGTTTGTTGTTTTTGCTTTGTTTTGTGGTTTTTTTTTTTTTTAGACAGGTTTCTTTATGTAATAGTCCTGGTTGTCCTATAGACCAGGCTGGCCTTGAACTCACATATCTGCTTGCCCCTGCCTCCTGAGTGCTAGGATTAAAGCATGTGCCACAATACCCATCTTGTTTTTGGTTGTTTTGTTATTTTGTTTGTTTGGTTGGTTTTTTGAAATGGTTTCTCTGCATAGACTTGGCTGTCCTGGAACTCACTCGCATCTGCCTCCTGAGTACTAGGATTAAAGTCATGCACCATCATGCCTGGCCCCTCAATTTCTTATATAAACTAGTTTTTTAAATGGCATTGCTCTGAAAGGGCTCTCAAAAGTAACTTTCCTTTTCCAACCTGGGCTAGTTCACCCCTCCTTAGGCAACCTGATGGTCCCCCACTCCTGGATGCCAGCCTTAGTGTGGACACCGATTGTCATAGCACACTACAGCCCAGAATTCCTGGACTCAAGGGAACCTCCTGTCTTAGTTTCCTGAGTAGCTGGGACTACAGGTGTGAGCCACCACTCCCAGCAAAAGTAACTTTCATGTTTGCAGATGGGAAAATTGAGCCAAATGTGAAACTTAGCTCCCCCAGCTCCCTGGAGACATGTCTGGTCCTTAAAGGCTTTGGGCTTCTGGTGGGGTCAGGAAGAATCCACTCCCAGCCTCAGAGATTAGGGAGTATATGGCAGATAGGAGTACAGAAGACAGTGGGGAAGACAAGGAGCCCTGCTCATCCAGAACAGGGAGGGCGGCACCCTAGGAGGCCTGCCTTGCCCACCCTGTCCTATAGCCTCTCCAAGATGATTCTAGTTGGAAGAGATGTGAGCTTGTTAGCAGGCCTGAGAGCAGTGGTTCAACAAGAGGCCAGCTCAGACAGTTCAGATGTGGGGGCTGAAACCTGGGTGCCTGTGTCCTTCCTGTTCCTGATCCACCCACTCACAGCCAGATTTCTATCTCATGTGACCGATAGATCGTTTCTGTACCCAGCATTCTCTGCTACTACAGGACCTGTGGGTGCCTCTTTCCTAGCCCCTGCCCCTGTCTGCTTCTCTGTTCACTCCCTCTGCGCCTGCTCTGGGCTTTGTCTTCTGTGCCTCAGAACCCAGAGTTCCTGAGGGCCCGTGCCACTGCAGGGTAAGCATATGTCACAGTCACAGGATATACCCGGATGTGTGCACAGCTCACTGTATGCCAGTCATGCCACAGTAACACAGTGTTCTGTCCCCACCTGTGTGGAGACAATTTCAGGGGAGAGTGTAGATGTATGTGTCAAATGAGAGCCAGGCAGGAGTAGCAAGAGCTAAGAAATGGGAGACAGGTCTAGGCACACCCCAGGCAGATGCTGTAGGAGGCAGCATGTTCCTTCCGTGAAGGGCCTTTGGAGACAGCTGAGTGAATAGCAAAGAGGCTCATTTGGCAGTAGCTGGAACAGGTTGTAGAAACGACCAAGCTGGTGAGTCAGAACCATTCACCTGCCTGAGCAAGTTCTGTACCGGGGAGTCAAGGCCAGCAGAAACCACTGCAGTACTCATGCTGTCCTCTAGGGGGTGCTAAGCAAGACCTTGCTGGCTGGAGGCTGGGGTGCGTGGTGGCCAGATGGGCTTGGTCAGTACCGTGGACAGCTCTGAGCGCAGCTGCTGGGGAGGGGTTCTCATTTTGCAGCCTTCCTTCAGAGGTCCCATGGAGATTTGGTGACTATTTGCCAACTCAAGGTTCCAAGGGTGGGCAGCACTACATACTATTTAGGAATGGCCATGGGCAGGGATGTGGTAGTGGCTTCCTGTGTGGGCAGAGCATAGGGAGGCTGAGGAGAGCTTGTTTCTCTGGTATGGCTAAGCCACAGCTTTATGAGGGCTTGTTGCTCCCTTCATTACTGTGGCCAGTGGGACCCCGGGATCAGCCTGTAGAGGACTGGCTTAGCTGGGAGACACCACCTCCAGAGTGCCTGGTGCTTGTGAGGACTAGATCCCACATGTCCCTTCCACAGTCACACTCCACCCCCAGGACTCAAATGCTCATATAACTAGCGGGCATACTGTGGGTGGTAAGGCCAGAATGGTGTGGCCCGCCCATAGAGTCACCGCCACTGGGGAAAAGCCTGTGTGGCTGTGCAGGTAGCACAAGGACCACTCCAGGAGGCGAAGCACTTCCCTATTAGGCAGGGGAGGGATCAACAGTCAGTGTTTCTCTGACAGACAGGCTGAAGGTTAACCACAGGAGGTCATCAATAAAACTACCTAGCTAGGTGAGTAGTGCCCAACCCCAGTTCCTATTCATATACAACCTCAAGAGTACGACCTCATCTAGACTCGGGCCTGTGTATATATAATTAGTTAAGACTTTTGAGATAAGATCATCTTGGATTTAGGTCCTACCCCAGGTTGACTAACTGTTGTCCTATAAGAAGAGGAAAGGACACAACAGCTCAGGGAGGAGGCAGGCAGGATAGGATGAGAGAGGCAGCAGTACCGCAGAGGTTAGAAGGGTGGGATGGTGTCCCTAGAGCCTGAGGAGGAGAGCATGCTGGCCACTCTGACAGGCAGCTTGGAGGTGGCTCGAGCCTAGATGTGCTTCAGTGAACAGGGTGAGTGCTGTGTGGGTCTATATGGAAGAGCCTTCCCTGCCCCTGCTGTTTTTTCAGTTTTTCCTGACTCTCTGCACCCTGTCTCCACTCTGAGAGACCTCTGAGGTTCCCCAACCCCTGTAACTGGCCCATCTCCTCTTTAAACTTCTCAGCAGACAAGTGTATTAGCCTCCTGGTGCCGTACAAAGAACCACACATACTAGCTGGCCTCAAACAGCAGAAATGGACCCTTGGATCTGCTCAGACAGTCACCACTGTCTTAGCTCCCACCTTACTGTCACATAGGTCACTGTAGTGCTGTCCCGTATTCCAGGCCTGCAGTTAACAGCTGCAGGCACAGAGCTGCTGTAAGAGGTAAAACAAGTTGTGCCACAGCACATCCGCTCGCTTCAAACCTAGCTCACAACCCCAAGACCAGTCCATCCATCCTCCCTCCCTGTAGCAGGAGGCCGGCCGCTTGTTTGTGCCCGGCTGCCCAGACTCGAAGTAACCACACAGAAACTATATTAATTAAATCACTGCTTGCCTATTAGCTCTAGCTTCTTATTGGCTAGCTCTTACATCTTAATTTAACCCATTTCCATTATTTTATATTTTACCGTGAGGCTTGTGGCCTACCAGCAAGGTTCCATCTGGCAGTTTGCGTCTTTCTCCTCCGGCGGCTCCATGGTGGCTCCCAGCATTCAGTTTAATCTTCCCCACTTAGCTCTACTCTACCCTATCACAGGCCAAGCCAGCTTCTTTATTCATTAACTAAGAAAAGCAACACATATACAGAAGGACTTCCCACACCACCTCCCTTCCTCTCTTCCTTTCTTCCCTTTTTCCTTTCTTCTAGACACAGTCTCACTATGTACTCTTGGCTAGCTTAGAACTCACCAAGATCCACCTGCCTCTGCCTCCCAAGAGCTGGGATTAAAGCTGTGCCTCCACCCCAGGACATTCCTTCTCCTTTCTAAAGGAGGCTTTAGTCACGCCTGGCCCCGGAGCTGGACACCACGTTGTGTCCTACAGAGGTCAGGCTCTGGGGTGGTTGAAGTGATGAAGTTTGTGTGGGAGGAGCATCCAAGAGTACACATGTATCTGCACATATCAGTATACTGAGCATGTGTGCACATGGACATACGTGCTGCTTGGGAAGCTGACCAAGGATAGCCTTAGCAATGCCATCACGTCACCATGGAAGCATAGTCTGGACTTAAAGTCACACACCAGTGCCTCAAACATAGCATCTATAAAACAGGAAATGGACCTTTCAGACACTGGGAAGGACACATAGAGATGACCTAGGTGTTTTGTGTGTCAGTGTCACCAAGCCCCTTCCCACTCTCCTATTTGGCTCTTTTTAAACCTTAGTGAATACAAGAGGCAAGACTGGGGTTTGTTTGTTGTTAGAGCAGCTTTGTGAGTCCCACACATCTGAAGGGGACAGAATTGTACAGAAGCCACCTTCTGGATGTGATATAGTGTAACATGGATGGCCAGACCTGTTTGTTTGGTTTTTGTCCCGCCCAGTACCCCACAACTGTTTGGCTGCAAAGAAAATCACACAGAGATCTCTATAAGTTATAAAGCTGATTGGCCCATTAGCTCTAGCCTCTCACTGGCTAACTCTCACATCTTGATTAACCCATTTTTCTGACCTATGTTAGCCATGTGGCTCAGTACCTTTTTCCAATGGGGCAGATCACATCCTGCTGCTTCGGTGATCTGGGCAGGAGTGGAAGGAATCAACTTTCTCCTTCCCAGAATTCTCCTGTTTTCATTACATCATTTCTACTTCCTGTCTGGTTTTCCCGCCTATATTTCCTGCCTGGCCAATCAACGTTTATTTAAAACATGATTGACAGAATACAGACAATTCTCCCGCAGTATAGAACTATTATGTATATGGTTGCAGGTGTCCTTGTTTTTATATTGCTGTGGTAAAATCACAACAAGCAACTTAAGGGAGAAAAGGTTGTCTACAGCTCATAGTTCCAGGGTACAGTCCATCCTAGGAGGAAGTCAAGGCTGCAAGAGCTTGAATCACCTACTCACATCTCATCCGCAGCTAAGAGCAGAGAGAAATGAATGCATACGTGCTTAGTGCTCATATAACTTCTGTCCTCATACACAGGGCAGGACCCAAACCTAAGGAGTGGTGCCACCCACAGTGGGCTGAGTCTTCTCACAGTGTTAATGTTAATCAAGACAGCTCCCACAGACATGCCACAAGCCAGGTTGCTCCAGATAAGCTCTCGTTGAGTCTTTCTTTCCAGGATGAGTCTAGATTGTGTCAAGTTCACAATTAAAACTGACTACACAGAGGGTCCATATATTTTCCTATGTTTTGAGTGTATTAAGTGTAGAAATCACAGCCAGGTGGTGGTGGTGCCCGCCTTTAGTCCCAGCACTCAGGAGGCAGAGACAGGCAGATCTCTGTGAGTTTGAGGACAGTCAGGGCTGTTACAGTGAAACTTTGTCTCAAAAAAAAAGAGTAGAAATCACTAGTTTGTATAGTATGGTAACTTTAGTATAGGACATAGTTGTTACCTGTAGAATGTGCCATTGCCCTCTGTCCAGCCCTTGGGAACCAACAATTGGCTTTTGAACTCTGGGTTTGCCTCTTCTGGATATTTTCATTAATGGGATCACATGATTCGCAGCCTTTTGTGTCTGACTTCTGTCACCTAACATGTCCTCAGGGCTCTACCTTTCAGCCAGAATCAGTGTCTTATTCCTCTTTATGGCTGGAGATTGTTCAATGGGATGAATGTACCATGTTTTCCCGTGTGATTTTTGTGTAAGTAGCATCCAGACTCTGTGAGGAAATAGGTTTTCCTCTGCTGTGCCTCTGCCTACCTTTAGACTTCCTATCTATGAGGGACTGCTACACTGTTTCTGCCCCCACTCGCTGTATGTGAGGGCTCCAGTTTCTGCATTAGGCTTGGTGCTTTCTGGCTGGTTTTAGTTTGTGTTTCCTGACTATTTGTGTTGTTAAGCAACCTTCAGGCACTCACTGGCCCTGTGTATGTCTTCTGTGGAGACATGACTGTTCAAGCCTTTGGACCATTTGTGAATGTGTCATTGGTCTGTTGTTGAAATGTAGACATTATTTTTATCTTTTGGATACAAATTCCTAGCATCAGATATTACTGGCAAGTTTTCTCTTGCATTATACAAGCTCTTTTAACTTTCTTTCTGCAAAACACATGTTATCAATTTTCATTAAATCCAGCTTCTCTGTCTTTTGCGATGAATGTTTCTGCTGACTTCCTGCTGAAGGATGCACTTTAGCTTCCCTTGTGGACTATGGAAGTCTTTTCCACCCACTTCTGCCTCATAAGGGACCACCTCCCATCTTCCTTGTAGGCACTATGTCCATTACTCCATGAGTAGACATTGGTCACCCCTAAGATCAGATGAAGCCCCCAGCTGCCTTTTTAAATAATCTTAGCAGTTCCGGTGTTGCATGTATAAACTTTGTCTAATCCAAGCTCATAGACCTATCCCTGCATTTTCTTCTGAGAGTTTTAGTGTTTCTATCAGGGAATGTATTACTGTCAACAGCAGCCAGTGAGAGTCCTGTCCATTATGGAGTTTGTGGCCCTGTGTGATGCTGGGGTCCCTGCCAAAACTTCTGCTGCCTCCTCTGCTTCTCTGTCATTCTAACCAAGTAGGGTCACTGTTGGTTCCTGTTCCTCAGTTTCTCCATCCGTGACTAACATCCTCCCAGTAAGTCTTTGTCTGTTCCCCTCCTCACTCTCTTACACACAGCTCCCTCTTGGCTTAGCTTCCCGAATGCTGAGCGTACAGCTCTGACACACCACATCTGTCTGCAGGCGACTCTAAGAACATTGTCCTGCTGTCTTGCCTAGCAGAGCCCTGAATCCATGGACTCTTGTCTCTGTCTCTGTCTCTCTCTCTCTCTCACACACACACACACACACACACACACATGCTTGTCTCACACATGTGTATAGAAAAGTCACGTGAACATAGACATCCTGACCAACAGCCTCAGTGCTTAAGCCCAGTAATGGGCAACAGTCCTCAGTTTTCCTAATCATAGGCTGATCTCAGAACACACAATTCCACCCCAGCATCCCTGGCTGTCTCTCCAGGCAGCCTGTGCCTGGCCCCAACCCAGACCCTGCTGTGGGCCTCTGCAGTAAAGTAGACAGTAACACTTAAAAGTAGCTATAACACAGCATTGCTCACCTGGGATGCTGAGTCACGTCCAGTAGCTGGAATATTGAGAAGAGTGATAGCCCAAAGCAGGGCATACACGGTCTAGATGGGTTCTGAAGAGAACACTCGGACAACAGCCTGGAGGAGATTGTGAGTTGTGTGTATTCCTGTATATACATGGTATCTGCCAGCACCACTTCAGGCATGGCTGCCCCCACTCTTACAGATCAGTAGTCTAGGACCAGGCCCACCCAACAGGAGGGGATGCGTGTGTGGTCCCTGAGATTCAAGCTATCTCAGCTTCTTCCTTTCTGTCTCCACACTGTCCCAAGTGTCTGTAGTCTGGTAGTCAACTATCACCTTGAGTGAGCTGCACCCAGTACCCTGTGTCTCGGTTTCCTCACTTACAGAATGTGGAGTGCTCCCATTCTACCAGTGTGAGGATCAGGTGCAGACAAAGATAGGGTCCAGAAGGTGTCTGCTCAGCCTTGGCATTCCCCGTGGGCCTCCTTCTTAATGAAAGCATGTACATCTCAGCCCCAGTGGGTTCTGAGTGGCCCCTATCTGTTGCCTTACAGGTCCAGATCAAGCCCTGCTCTTCCCAGTCCCATCTGAAAGCATCAATGACTAAGTCAGAGCAGCTGAACCCTCCTCACCTCTCTATTCCCGGGGTCTTCAACCCTGTACCCTCAGTCCTTTCTCAGAAACAAACCTGAGCGATATATGGACTTTGGAGCCTTGTAGACCATACGCAGTACTTACTACAGCTGGAGTTAACTGTCTTCCCAAGGCAGACAGGGACCAGCTGTCCTCAGAGGCCAGAGCTTTTCGTGGCAGTAAAACTTTTCATTGCAGTGCAACTCAGAGGGAGACTTTTCACTGGCTTGGGTAGTTCTGGGCTTTTCTTCACTTTTTTAAAAAAAAAAATTACATTTATTTGGGTCAGGCATGGTGGCACATGTTTTTAACTTCAGAACTTGGGAGATCTGTGTGAGTTCAAGGCTAGCCTGGTCTGCATAGTGAGCCAGAAGTACACAGACCTTCTCCCTCTCTCTCTAAAATTATTTTTCTTTTTTGGGGGAGAAGGGGCAGGGAAGCATGTGTTCCATGGCACACGTGTGGAGGTCAGAGGGCAATTTTCAGGAATCAGTTCTACCTTCTACCATGTGGGTCCTAGGGATTGAACTCAAGTTGCCAGGCTTGGTGACAAGGGCCCTACCCACAAACAATCTTGCTGGAACTTCCTTTACTTTTCTGTTTTGGTGGTTGTTGTTTTCTATTATTCTTATTATTAATTTTATTGGTGTTTTTAGCCTATATGAATAAATGTATACATATAGGCTGGATCCTAGAGTTACAGACAGTGTCAGCTGCCATATGGGTGCTGGGATTTGAACCTGGGTCTTCTAGGAGAGCAGTCAGTGCTCTTAACCGCTGAGCCATCTCTCCAGCCCCGGTGGTGGTTTGCAAAGAGACTTTTTTTTTTTTTAAAATAGCCCAGGCTGAACTGGAATTCATAATCTCCCTGCTTCTGCTGGAATTACAGGCATGAGCACCAAGCCCAGCTGATCTGCATTGTTTTCATCTTAAGTTTTTGACAGTTTTGTACATGTGCACAATGAATTTTAGTTGTCTCCACCCCCTTGCTATTACAGTGTCTCATCTCTGCTCCATCCCACTGAATCCCAGCAAGGCCCCCCACCTCCATGACTTTTGTGCGCATGGCGCCCAGTGCATTTAATTAGGGTTGCTTGCATGAGTGGGAAATTATTTACTGGAGCCTGGGCAACTTAGCATTGGCTACACCACTGAAGAAAGTGACAGCTGACAGCCCCTCCCCAAGCCACCATTTACAGCCAGAGGCCCCTTGAGTCCTTCCCCCAGTCTTGGACAACTTTGTGTAGTAACTGTGGCTGCAATGAGTTCATGAACACAATGGCATTGTGTGTCCAGAAGACAGTTTCCTACAGCACACCTCTCCATCTTCAGGCTTTGTGTTCTCTTTGTCCCCAATTCCACAGTGTTCTTTGAGCCTTGATTGGGGTACTGGGTATGTTCCATTTAGGGCAAGCATATCACCTATCATTCTTTATGTTTAAATCAAGAATTTGCACATATAGAATGTACATGGGTCATAAGCACCACTGTGGTGGGCTCATGGCAAGTGAATAGACCTTTGGGAGCAGTGCCAGTTCTAGAAACAGAATTTTCTTAGCCACCAGTAAACTTGTGTGTCCAAAGAACCCCTTAAGTCCTAAGCAAACAGAGAGCAATGCCAGATGTCCTGTCTGTTATTCTGCACCTTATTATTTTGAGAGAGGGTCTGTCCTTTGAGGCAGCTAGGCAGCTGGCAAGTCCTACATCCTGTTGTCTCTGCCCTCTACAGTGTTGGGGTTACAGGCATGCATGCAGCCACACGTGGCTTTACATGGCTTCCAGGGTTCTGAATTCAGATCCTTGTGCTTGCACAACAAGCGCTCTTACCCGCTGAGTCATCTCCCGGGCCAGGGTATACCGTTTCTTCAGCTGGTGGCCAGCTGGATCGTTTCTACCTTCTTGCTGCCATTCAAGTACAAGGTTTGTGTGATACAGAGAGGTGAGATTCCAGCTTGCTTTAGTTTTTATTGTTGTTTACAGATGTTTGGGACCTTTTGCAATAACGTATGGATTGTAGCATCCATGTGCTGCTCCTACAAAATAAAAACACTAGAATTTTGCTGGTGACTTCACAGGTCTTGCAGGCTTCTTTGGGATTGTTGTTGTCTTCACAATGTTGAGTCTAACCTATGAAGAGAGGATGCTTTTCCAGTTGTGTAGGTCTTTAGTTTCTTTTGGTTCTGTGGTCTTCAGTTTTCACCTCTGGTCAAATGGATTCCTGTTTGTTCTGACAAATGCTTTTATAAACACAACCAGTTTCCTTTTGTGTTCTTCAGCTTAGTGTGTTGATTTTGTGTTCTGAAGCTTTGCTGAATTCATTTAATTAAGCCTAAGAGATTTAAGGAAAATTCTTTAGAGTTTTCTATATAAAGATTGTGTTCTCAACAAACTAAAATGATTTTTACTTTTTCTTTTCCAGTTTGGATGCCTTTTATTATTTCTTTTTCTTGCCTAATTATTGTGCCTGGAACAAACAGTACAAAACTGCATAGAAGCAGGAGTAGGCACCCAGCACTGGTGAGATGGTGCGCACTTGTAACCCCTTTAGGAGGCTAGAAATGCAAATCAGTACCATCCCTGCCTATGCTGTGACCTTGTCTCAAAAAATAAACAAAGGAAAGAAAGAAGAGGCCAGGTGTGGCAGTGCTCACCTTTAACTCCAGCACTTAGGAGGCAAAGTAAGGCTGATCAAGTGAGTTCAACTTTAAGGCCAGCCTAATCTACAAAGGAAGTTCAGGTCAGTCAGAGACCCTGTCACAAAGACAGGGAGGAGGAAGAAGAGAAAAGGGGGAAAATGGGCATCTTGGGAAAGCTCAGCCCTAGGATAGATAGGCGTCAAAATAGATGAATTGTGCTTTTGATACTTATACTTAAAGAAAAAACTCAGGGCTCTGTTCTCTTCCTTCAGAAGGCTTGGGGCTCATAGAGCCACAGTGCAGATTTAGGAGGCGGTGGTGCCCTAAGGTGACACAGAAAGAGCCAGCCTCAAGGCTGAAGACCTTTTCTGTTCTGCCCTCTGAGCCTCTTCTCTATGTTGACCACACACCAACATGTTTTCCCCCATAGAAGAAAAGCCGCAACGAGACGCATGGACAAGGCAGTGGCGTGGAGATCCTGGAGAACCGGCCCTACACAGATGGTCCTGGTGGCTCTGGGCAGTACACCCACAAGGTGTATCATGTGGGCATGCACATCCCTGGCTGGTTCCGTGCCATCTTGCCCAAGGCAGCCTTGCGGGTGGTGGAGGAGTCCTGGAATGCCTACCCCTACACCCGAACCAGGTGTGCCTGCCTCTACCTCCTCAGCACGCCATCTGCTAGGGGAACTCCACAGCATGTGTCCAGGAATTCTCCTGGCAGGCTCAACCCCCTGCACCCCTACAAGCATCAAACTCTGCCTCACACATGTCCCCTAATGGTTCACAGGTGGTCACATGCAGGAACGGGGCAGATGCCCCTGTATTGCCTGCCTCCAAAAAAATGGCAATTGAAGTCATGAAGGCAGGGACTGAGCAAGGGCTGGCATCTAGGAAAGTTCAGGGAATGAACATTCTCTAAGTTCCCATGAACAGAGACAGCCTGCTAGGAAGAAGTGTGAACTGAAGGTAGACCAGATGGTCCAAAGTCTCCCAACTCTGGGACTCTAAAGCTTCTGTAGCTTTGTTAATACATCCCTTGGTAAGCAGGGCTTTTCTCAGAACCCCAGCACAGGATCTTCACTCTTTTCTCCCCAGTGCTAGCTCTCACTGAGCACTTTAGCTTCCCAGGGCTTCCTCCCCTCAAACCCCACACCTGGAAAATGCTGAGAGCTAGTTTAAGATTTCCGAGAGCACTTCTCCATCCCAGAAAGGAGCTGTTCTGTTTTCAGAGTGGGCTACTTGCTGGTGTCACATCCCAGGAATGTCTGCCCAGATCCACTGACTTCATAGCACACTGCCATTGTGGCTGTGCATGCATCCCCACCACACCATACTCATATGGGTGCCAGATGTGGGAAGCTTCTAGAAGCTACCAAGGAAGTTCAATAGCTCTCATCCCTGTCTCTCTCTCCCACAAGCTGGCTTAGGACAAGATGGTAGGTAGTATAGGAAATAGACGTGACTGTCACATCTCAGCTAACTCCACCTATCTTCGTTACATTTCTCTTACTGTGAATAGACACCTTGACCAATGCAATTTATAGAAGAATTTATTGGGGCTTACAGTTTCAGAGGATGAGTCCATGACCCTCACAACAGGGAGCATGGCAGCAGGCAGGAAGCTGTGGAGCTGGAGCCGTAGCTGAGAACTTACACCTTCTCCACAAACACGAAGCAAAGGGAGACAGAGCACTAACTGGGAATGGCATGGGCTTCTGAAACTTCAAAGCCCACCACCAGTGAAACACCTCTTCCAACCAGGCCATACTTCCTAATCCTTCCCAAAAAGTTCCATCAACTAGGGACCAAGTATTCACATATATGAGCCTGGGGGGGGCATTATGTAATCGACCACACCACTTTGTTTCCAGTGTGGCCCAACAGACTGCTAGCTAGTGACAGCCCCTCCAGGGTTCAGTCCCAATGGATGTTCTTTCTCTCAGGTTCACCTGTCCCTTTGTGGAGAAGTTCTCCATTGACATTGAGACCTTTTATAAGACCGATACTGGGGAAAACAATGATGTGTTCAGCTTGTCTCCTGTGGAAAAGAACCAACTGATAACAGGTGAGCATGACAGCTGAAGCCTAGCAGGCAGCATTGCCACCCCAGGCCACCCTAACCCTATCCCTCTGCCCTTGCCTATCTCATCCTGAGAGTACGTTGGATTCTTAGGTGGGGGGTAGGATGGGGCACAGAGTGAGGCAGGACAGGCTTCCATGTCCTGAATGTGCATGCCAAGTCTGTTGGCTTTCTCCTCCCTGTACATGGGCTTGTGGACTCTTGAGGTGCTGTCTGACTAAAAGCTGCTTGTGAATGCCATGCCTACAGTAGACTGGCCCACACTATGGTGTCTGTGGCTGGAGTGACGGTGGCCTTTGCTGCTTTGCTCTCCAGCTGATGTCACTGTGCAGGAGGTGGTCTCCATTTGTTAAGCTTTTTTGTTTTAGACAGTGTCTTACTCTGTAGTTCTGATTAGCCCAGAACTCACAGAGATCTGACTGCCTCTGCCTCCCAAGTACTAGGATCAAAAGTATACACCACCATGCCCAGCTAAATCTTTTAAAAGAGAAATCAGAGTTGGAGATTTTTCATGTGAAATTTCCCCAATTTTTAAACATTGATAAAATGTTTAACAAGATGGCAAACAAAACACATCTGAGGGCCTAACACGGTTCTGCAAGCCTCTTCTAGATGGTAGTCTCTGGCCCAGGTCTACTTGCTTAGGTGCTATTCAGGAGCCTCCTCTAGTGACAAAGGACCATTGCGTCCTGATTCTCCATCCCCTCCACAATAGTCCCCTGTCCTTGACAAGCATCTCAGTGGTTCCCCAAGATCCCACCTCAATCCAACACTATTCTACTCCTGTGGCCAAAATGCCACCCTACTCTGGAAAGGTTCCTCAGTCTTGTCTATCCTTCCCTACCCTGTATTCTTCATGGGAATTCTTTTCCCATTGTCTCCTTGATTCACTGCCCCATTTACCTCTGCACGTGGACTATGGTATGTCAAGCTGACTGCAGAAAAAAAACTACAAGAACCAGGCCAGGTAGTACAGGCTGTTATTGAAGCTGCTTACGGGGAGATGGGAGGATCATAAGTTCAAAGTCACCTGGACAACTTAGTTTATGACCTTGTCTTAAAATAAAAAGTAAAAATAGGGTTGGTGATACAGCTTAGTGATAGAGCATTTATTTAGCATGTGTGATGCCTTAGGTTCAGTCCCAGTGTCACACACACTAAAGGAAACAGGAAAGGCTCTGGGCTGGCAGTCAGGGAGTCACCAGAAACCTTGTCCTATACCCACACCATCATACATGAATCCTGGAAAGGGTGAATAGAATTTGGGCAAACGTGACCACTCGCAGGGTGTCCCCATAGACATCATCGACATCGTCAAGGATCCTGTGCCTCCCAGCGAGTATAAGATTGAAGAAGATCCCAAGCTGTTCCAGTCAATCAAGACTCATCGGGGGCCCCTCTCTGACAACTGGATTCAGGAGTACAAGAAGCGGCTCCTCCCCATCATGTGCGCCTACAAGCTCTGCAAGGTGGAGTTCCGATACTGGGGCATGCAGTCCAAGATAGAGAGATTCATCCATGACACAGGTGAGTGTGTGCAGAGCTGGGGTACGCCTGCCTGTCTGCCTATGTCCATATTCTCCATATACTGGTTGTGTACTTACAGTTTACTCCTAGGAAGTAATAAGTATTAAGTTCTCTAGAGAAATGGGATTAATAAACTGAGAGAGAGAATAAACAGGATTTATCAGAGTAGTGTAGGCTGTGGTTGAGTTGAAGTACTCTAACAATGGCTGCCTCCCGATGAAAAGTCCAAGAATCTAGTCGTTTGGTCCATGGGGCTGGTGGTCTCACCTGGCCTTCAGCACACACTGGAACCCAGAAAAAGTAGGCTCTGATGCCAGTGAAGAAATAGACCTGCCAGTGACAGTGAGGGCAGGCAGGAAAAGGGCAAAGCTTTTTCTTCACTGCCGTTTATATAGGCTGCCACCAGAAGGTGTCTCCCAGGTTTAGGGTGGGTCTTCCTACCTCAAACATCCAATCCAGAAAAATCCCTCCCAGATGTGCCCAGCTGCTTGGGCTTTAGTTAATTCCAGGTGTGGTCAAGTTGACAACAAGAACAGCTACCACAGACCCTGAAGCCTGTGCCCAGCTCCCTTTCCCCATGCTATCTTGGCCATCTGTGGCCAGTGTGCCTGCTGTCCATGCATTGCCCAAACATTCCGGACCTGGCTGGTGTCTGATAATGTAGCCTGCACCCCACTGAAGCCAGACAGCCCCCCTCCTGCCACTGGGGCTCCTGGCTCCCAGGCTTTTTTCCCTCTATCTGAGGAGGTCCAGATCCTAGCTGGTCCTTAGCTCTGCTTCTTCACAGGCTGGAAACTCCAGATGGCAGAGTGGTTCAGATTTGTGCCCTTCACACCCACATGGCCTTCCCAGAGCAGATGTCCGAGGAACAGGTGGACTAACAGATGCCTGGGAGCCCCCAGCCAACTGTCCCAAGGCTCCCCTTCTCCATTTCCCTTGGAGCCCTAGACTCATGACCCCACAGTAACATCCAGGAAGAGGCCTTGGGACACCACAAGCAAGGGAAACTTACTTTATGCGTGAATAGAGCCACATCATTGACACCATGTACCACCCTCATCACATTGACTCATGACTACCCATGATGGAGCACTATTGCCTGTTTATACACTCATGACTACCCATGATGGGGTACTATTGCCTGTTTATACACTCATGACTACCCATGATGGGGCACTGTTGCCCTGTTTGTAGAAGATGAACAAAGACCCCCACATAAACTGAACCCACAACAGATACTCTTTGCGCTGGCAGTGGAGGTATCAGTAGACAGCCCCATGCAATATGGATGCTAGAGTACCTGTGCCTTCAGCAGCACACTGGGCTCTGAGTACAGAGCCTCCCACCTGGAAAGGAAGTGATGATGTGTACACCATGGGACAGTTTCACCAGCTCCACCCCTGGGGCAGCATCTCAGATACATCCTTTCCTGCTCCTTTTCCAGCAGTGTCCATGACAGTTGAGTGGAGGTGGCAGAAGGATAGAACACATCCCTACAGTCTGCCTGTCTAACCCATAGTAGCCGGGATTGACCAAAACAGCCTCCCTACTACCTCCCCACATCCCTGACTGAGACCTCAGGCCAGGAGGACAGTGTTGTAGAGGCAGCTTAGATCTCAGCCTGTCCACCTCACTGGGCCTTCCTCCTCCTGTCCATAGTCCCCACCTCCTAAAACAGGAGCACAGGATTCACCTCACAGGCAGCAACTGTGGTACTACCCTGGCCCTTTCCTTGCTCCCCTGTCTTGCTGGCTTGTCCTACCCTTTACTGTAGTCTGCCCTGTTATGACCTGCTTGGGGGTCCCTGGTCCTGGAGATAGTGGTTCCCAGGCTCTAAGATCCCCATTCCCCCACCATCCTTATGTAAACCCTGAGTTTCTGACAAAACCCAGACTCCTTAGCTTTCTGAAGTTTGATCTCCTCTGAAAGGAGGGTGGAGGGCACAGTTGTGAGGATAGCTGTGACATGCCATCCCCACGCTGCCATAGCAGTCACTGTTGCCTCTCTGAGTCCCACTTTCCTCATCTGTGAGGTGGGTGTAATAGTACCAGTTCTGCAGAGCTCCTGTGGGGTGAATCTCGGTGTGCAGAGCTGCAGGCAGACATGACCCAGCCCTCTCTGAGCATGGTGAACATCATTGTACTGACAATACAATGATTAAAGAAATAACTCCCAAAACTTAAGCTGTTCCCTTTATGCCTCTACAGTAGTGCAATGTGCCATCCATCCCTTCCAGCCTGCCCACGAGGAAAACATTCCATGTTAAGTTAGAGTAGACTGTGAGCTGAAAAGACAGGCCCAGAAAAGGAAACTGAGACTCACTCCTGAGACCTCCCTCAAATGTAAACTAGGAATACAGTCAGCTGAGGCTGAAGGAGCGTACCATCCTGCTCCATGGGTGAGCAGAGGTCTCCACAGCTAGCCCCTCAGAGGAAAGGAGGCATGGGGCATGGGAGGAGAAAGGGGAAAGCCTGAGGACATGCTGGGGCTGAGCCTCTCGGAGTGCTACTCTGAGAACCAGCCATCACTCCCCAAGGATGTCCTCTGGAGAACTCATGTACATTTAAGGCATGTTCAGGGCCACAAAATAGAAAAATTAGTCAGGCAATGATAACACATAGCTTTAATCCCAGCACTCAGAAAGCAGAGGCAGGTAGATCTCTGTGAGTTGAAGGCCAGCCTGGTCTACATTATACAGATGAGCCAAAGACCAACCAGCAGGAAAAGAACTAAATAAAACAGTGTTTCAGTTGTATCAATAGCAAACCCCACACCTAGAGCCACATAAGAGTGTGGGAAAGGACTCAGTCAGAGAAGCACGTGGCAGAAAACACACAGCACAGCGCATAGATGTCTGTTTCCCCAGACAGACCGTTCCAACACACCGTGGGAAACACGTCTGCACACTACACCCAGAAACAGGAAACAGTAAACACAAAACCTGGGACCTGTGCTTCTAGGAATAGAGGAGGGGTTTTTTGTTTGTTTGTTTTTGTTTTTTCGAGACAGGGTTTCTCTGTAGCTTTGGAGCCTGTCCTGGAACTCACTCTGTAGCCCAGGCTGGCCTCGAACTCACAGAGATCCGCCTGCCTCTGCCTCCTGAGTGCTGGGATTAAAGGTGTGCGCCACCACTGCCCGGCTAAGAGAGGAGTTTTTGAAGAACCCTGACACTCTGGTCCTTTGCTGAGTGGTGTGGACACTAATGTGCTACTTCCCTTCTATGCTTTTTTTAATGTCTGTGTGTGTGTATCTGTGTCTCTGTGTGTGTATCTGTGTCTGTGTCTGTGTGTGTGTCTGTGTGTGTGTATCTGTGTCTGTATATGTCTGTGGGGGGGATCTGTGTGTCTGTCTGTGTGGGAATGTGCATGTGAGTGCAGAGACCTGTGGAAGCCAGGTGAGAGTGTTGGATTCCTGGAGTTAGAGTTATGGGTGATTGTGAGCAGCCTGTGGGTACTGGAACTGAACTCTGATCTTTTGGGAAAGCAGCAAGTACTGTAGAGGTCAGAGGACAGCTTTTCCTTCTACAGTGTGGGTTCCAAGGATTGAGCTCCAGCTGTTAGGCTTGGCACCCACCGAGCCATCTCACTCCCCAGTCCCTGTTTTGGATTGTTTGTTTGTTTGTTTGCTTGTTTGTTATTGGAGCAGGGTCTGCTGTGACTCAAGCTGGCCTCCAACCCAGTATTGGCTAAGGATACCTTTATGACCTTAAACTCCTGCCTCCACGTCCCAAGTGCTAGGATCACTATGCAGCACTGCATCCAGCTTTTTTCTTTTCTTTTCTTTTCTTTTCTTTTCTTTTCTTTTCTTTTCTTTTCTTTTCTTTTCTTGTTTGTTTGTTTTGTTTTGTTTTTCAAGACAGTGTTTCTCATTGTAGCCTTGGCTGTCCTGAAACTCGCTCTGTAGACCAGGCTGGCCTCGAATTCACAGAGATCTGCCTGCCTCTGCCTCCTGAGTACTGGGATTAAAGGTGTGTCCCACCACCACCTGGCTCTTGTTTTAATTTTTTCATTTCTAAAGAAATGTGGGGTTAGGGGCGTAGCTCACTCAGTCAGTAAAATGCTTGCTACAGAACCTTGAGAACTGAGCTTTGATCCCACATAACCAACGAGGCTCAGTGGTGTATGCCTATAATCCAAGTACTGGGGAGGCAGAGACAGAAGAATTCCTGGTGCTAGCTGGCATCCAGTCTAGTCAGATCAGCAAATTCTAGGTTCAATTAGGGACCCTGCCTCAAAAAAATAAGGTGGAAAAACGATAGAGGAAAAAACACCCAATGTTGACAACCTCTGGCTTCCATACATATGCACATGCATAACACACACACACACACACACACACACACACACACACACACACACGAGACAGACAGAAAGAGAACCCAACCCATTTTAAAATCTGTTCTTCTTTGGAAAATTCAACAAGAAAAGTAGACCAGGCACCGAGACAGGAGACTCTTGGGAATTAACAGTGCCACTTGTCCTTGGGGCATGAAGCCCCTCCAGTGAACTGTGGCTTCTGACCAGAGCCTCTACTTAACAAGCCTGGCCTGCAAGTGTACGGCCACTGTGAGCCCCAGGCCATCTGGGAGCCAGTTTTCTAGGGTGGCAATGGAGGAACTGAGGCACAAATAAGCAGTGACTCAAGCTGACCTACGCTGTGCCCCAGTGCACACGGCCTCTGTCCCCCGGCTCTGTGCAGGCCTGCGGCGGGTGATGGTGCGGGCCCACCGGCAGGCCTGGTGCTGGCAGGATGAGTGGTATGGGCTAACCATGGAGAACATCCGAGAACTGGAAAGGGAAGTACAGCTCATGCTGTCCCGAAAAATGGCCCAGTATGCAGAGAATGAAGGAACGTCGGAGCTCTGCAAGGACAGCTCCCCTCAGGTCCAGGCATCGACAGCAGCCTCTGAACCCAGCAGCAGCAATGGGGAGGCCCTGGGCCGGGGCCTGAAGAAGCAGTGGTCCACCTCCTCCAAGTCCTCGAGATCCTCCAAGCGGGGAGGTGAGCTGGGGTTCCTGCCTTTTGATTCAAGGCTTACCTTCCCAGTTTCCATGGTAGCCATGCCACTGCTGCGTCCTTGTAGTTCTGGGTCTTTCCTCTGGACATAGTAGAGCTAACTCTGTGGAGCCTTTCACGTTCTAACTGGTACCAGGTGGGACTTTACCATGAAGTGAAGCTGCCTCTTCCATGCAGCACCCCCAGACTTACCTGTAAGCCCCAGACAGACAGTCTGTAACTTCGTGACTCTGGGGAGTGATTCTGGGTAGGCCTCCCAGTAAGAGAAGACATCTTCAAGGTATCAGACCCTGGACCACAAGGTGAAGCAGGGTCTCCCCGTGCAGCCAGTCAAGCCCCTGTAATATGCCTTTCCAGCCCAGTGCACCTGGCCCTGGGCTCATGGCATTGGGATGAAGTGAGCCAGTACCTTATTCTTCTGTTTCTTCCTGCTGCCCTGCCCTGTCAGCTCTGCTGGGGCCACATTTAAGGAGTTTACTTATGGTCAGGTCCAGTGCTACTCTGAGCATACACCCTAAGCTCTCCCTGGACAAGGCAGCCAAGTGGTCTACATAGGTGGGCCCTAGACACTCAGCCCCTGCTTTCTTCATTTCTTTCTAGAGTGAACTCTTCTGATGGTGCCCACTTAGCCCTCCAAGCTACCATCACAATTCCCTGCCTGCTATGACTGGCTCAACAGAGTTTTTCTCTGCAGGCCAGACCATCACACAAGGGTTTTGCCTTTCAGCCAGCCCCTCCAGACATAGCATCTCAGAGTGGAGGATGCAGAGCATCGCCAGGGACTCCGATGAAGGCTCGGAAGATGAGTTCTTTGACGCACAAGGTAGGTAGACAGCTCCTACAGCCTGTGGGGACTTCTGGGGCCAGACGCAAAGAATTGTTAAAGGGTATGAAGCACCTGTCACTGTACTGCTCCTGTGACCTGTACCTACACCGTCACAGGGAGCAGCCTGGGGCTTGGGTGTAGAACACAGAGAATGAGATGAGGTCACTGGGAAGCCACCTCACTTGAGTTTAGGGTCTATGTCAGGACTTAGGGCATAGAAGGAGAGTGCTGTTCTTATTTTATTTTTTTTTTATTTTTTTTGGTTTTTCGAGACAGGGTTTCTCTGTGGTTTTGGAGCCTGTCCTGGAACTAGCTCTTGTAGACCAGGCTGGTCTCGAACTCACAGAGATCCGCCTGCCTCTGCCTCCCAAGTGCTGGTATTAAAGGCGTGCGCCACCACCGCCTGGTGAGAGTGCTGTTCTCTTGAACAGGAATAGGTAGGTTCTACCTACCCATACCTACATAGCCGTATGTATACACACATAGTCGTATGTATACTTACATAGCCATACCTACCCCCACCTCATAAATGACAGAGTTCTACCAAAGCCTTTCCCAGATTAATTTGTCTCCATAAGTATGACTTAACAGCATCCTCAGTTTTTGTGCTTGTTTTATTGTGCTGTTGCTTTTCTTCATTAAATTAATGTAAATTAATATGCATCTAATGTGGATACTTTAGAAAAAGCAATAAGCAGAAACTAGATGAACTTAACCATTTTCCCACTAATGGCAATAAGTACAGCGGGCACACAGCCAACTGCTCACCTGTGCCAGATTATGCAAGCACTGCCTTACACGAAACCACAAAGATGCTCTCAACAAAGCCAAAGGGGCCAGCAGGCAAGCCCGGGAAGATGGGTGCTGCTGCACGCTGGCAGCCCCGGCAGCCCCAGAGCACACAAATAACAGGAGTGCAGAATGATGAAAGCGTGCCCACAGCTGAAGAGCAGGGTCCTCTCGTCCTGTGTCCTAGCATGGAGGGGCAGAGGAGCTGCCCACATGTGACATCTTAATTACCTGGCCAGCCATACTGACAGGGAGAGAACATGGGGGAGTTCGTGTCCTGGCTTGTCCTGGAGTTAGACAACCTGGAAAGGGGCCACAGGGGACTCCTGAGCCAATCTCTGCACTTAACAAGAATGGAGAAGGGTGTCTTTGGTGCCCCACCCTTCCCAGCTGGCTCTTTTTCCTTGAAAGAGGAAAAACACCTCATGTTGAAAAAGACTGTAGGGCAAAGACACAGCTGCCAAAGCAGCAGGCTTCTCAGGTCCTGCCCAGGAGCCAAGGAGGAGAGGGCGGCCAGCATGAGCTTGAGCCCAGGCAGCTGCCCGACCCTGGGAGCAGTTCTGGGGAAGCAGAAATGAGAGTCCAGTCTTGGGTGACATGTTCACAGCAGCACCTTCCCTGAGCTGTGTCTTTCTGGACGTTAAACAGCATCAGCTGTGAATGGATAAACAGGGACAAGGGTAGGTCTGTAGAGGGAAGGAGGCGCCACCACACTCAGCAGAGAAGTCGAACCTCAAAAGCACAGAGCTGTGAGGACACAGTCACGCATGGAAGACAACACAGTGTGTGACTGTGTCCACTGAAAATGCCCAGAGTCGCCAGAGGCCTGGACGAGAGTTCATTATGCTGTGAGGCCTGACTGCTTGTCATCAGCATGAAGCTTCTATTCGAGGTGATGGGAATATTTTAGAATTAAATAGTGATGTGCCCACAGCATAATGAATATACTACATGTCCCTTTAATATGGTGTGGATGGGAATTTCTGTGACTGGCCAGTTGGTTTGCAGCTACCTGGCTGTCCTATTAAGAAAGAGCTGAGAACACTGGGCATGCGGACTCCAGGAACATAGGAGGTTCAGTGTGTCCCCAGTCCCCACTGAAGTCTCTCTTTCTCCCCCAGAGGATCTGTACAATGAGGAAGTATTCCCCAAGGACATCACTAAATGGAACTCTAATGACCTCATGGACAAAATGGAAAATCCAGAGCCTGAGGACCCACAGGGTAACCAGCCTGGGGGGTGAGGGTGTGGCCTACTCCTGTCTTACCCAGTTCTCACACAATGGTGGGTCCCAGGGGTTTTCAGGATTCCTGGGCCACAGCTCCCTTTGGCTACCAGGTGTCCACAACACCAGTAGTTAGTGTGGCTTCTGTGTTGCAGACGGTCTATACGGCCAGAGTGGCCCTGAGTTCAGGGTGGCCTCCAGTGTGGAGCAGCTGAACATCATTGAGGTGGGTGCTCTGGACACTGAGTGACTAAGGCTGTGGGGAGGGGACTGGGGGCTGGGGGCCCAGTACAGAGGCAAAGCTCCCCAGAGCCAGACATTTACCAGAGAGGCTGGGGTCCCTTTCCCTGCCACCTTCCTGTGGAGACACCAGCTAGCCCCATCTCTGTGATATTCCTGAGAACCAAGGACAGCAGACAGCCCCCAAGAAAAACCTTGACCAAGCTCCTCCTTTGGGAAAATACAATGAGAACCTTGTAAATTCCAGAGTAAAGCTAAGAACTTCACCATGTTCCCATCCTTTCGGTGGCACCAGAAGAGAAAAGGAAGCAAAGGAAGGAAGCAAAAGTCGCATAGGCAGAAGTGACATGGCTGTGGCCCTTGGAGTCAGGCAGAACTCAGTGTGTCCAATAAAGCCTCTTTCTGGAGCCTGTGTCCGCTTTGGGGGTTCTTTGCTAAGCTCGTGCTCCTTCCACCTGCAGGCCGTCAGAGCTGTTTGCACTGGGGCAGGAGCCAGGCCTGGCCAGGGTTGTCCCATGCTGCAGTCACAGTCACTGCCCTGCTGTTTGCAGGCTGCCCAAGGTGGATATAGCACCTCCATGGGAACTCTGGTCTCCCTGGAGGGCCCAGGAGAGGCAGGCACACCTCTTCCCTCCTGGGGGCTTCTCCTTTGAGGTCTAGAAGGGGTAGTAGATGAAGGGAACGATTGTCAGTTGTTGCTGCTTAATGTTAGACAAAGCAAGCAGAGAGCCTTCCAACTCAGCGCACACAGCTCTGACTGTCCCCCAGGAGAGGGGTGGAGCCAGAGGCTCAGGATCTGTCTTGGGATGTACATTTGGAGGAGCCCAGCACTGATTCTGGCACTGCCATCCAAAGTCAGACCCTTCGCCCATACTAGCCCCCAAACCGGAACCTTCCTTCGTGGAAGGATGGCTTGATAGGAACATTGACTGGGGGGGGGGGGGGGGTTGCCCTGGCTCTCCATAGCTGCCTTCACTACTCTTGTGAGCTCTGTTCCCACTAGAGTTCAGGACAGGGGGAGTTCCTGTCTTAGGCTGGATGTGAAGAAAGCTGTTTCTGGGCTTATGGGGGTTCCTGAAGGGTTAACCAGTGAGGAGTCCAGCCTGATAAGTACACGGAGGACAATCTGGACACCCCACCAGTCCAGTCCCACCCACCCTCAGGTAACAAGTATAGCTGAATTGCACCACCCTGTCGAGGAGCTGGCAGGCTGCTGTAGATACTTTTCCCGTAACCTTGTGCTCATCGTATTGGAGAAGTCCCTGTACTTGGTCCTGACGGAAGTGACCCAGGCCAGCCTGTGGTGGGCAGTCCCTGAATGTGCAGTTGTTCTACCCCAGCCCCTGGAGGATGGGCACACTCTACTCTCTTTCCCGTCTACTCTCACGCCCCAGGACTCAACAGACACAAACCAGGGCTCATTCTCAGACGTGTACCTGGAACTCAGGGACGGGGCCACAGCCTGGGCTGCCAGGAGAACTAGCAGGAGCTTCGGGGGCTATTCTCTCCTGGTGCTAATGAGCCGTATGACCAGCGCCTGGACCTCCCCAACCTACCACCTTGTCTATGAAAGGAATAGCTCTGTACCCCCGTGCATAGCTGAGCATTATCCTAGGGTCTCACTTTGACTTCATAGTAAGCCTGGTCAGCAGGAAGGTAGGTTTGTGGTTTGCTCTTCCTCTCCTGTCCTGCTGCAGTGTGCTGGGACCCCGCCTCTACTAGGATCCCTCTGTTCTTGAGGATCTTGGTCTTAGAGTCTGGAAGTAACAGGGCTTTGGACTGAGTGACAAATGGAGGACCTCAGAGCCAGACTACTTCCCTTGCCTCGGCCACTCCTAATGATTCTGTCTCTGGACCAGCATGGCCTCACTATTTGAGCCAAACCAGACCTATATCTAAAAGCAGACATGCAGCAGACATCTAGAGGCCTGATTGCCCAAGCAGAAGCTGGTGCCTGAAACCCTGGTGGTTTCTCTAGAAGATACCCTTTCTTGAGTCTGCTGTGACCCTGGTCAGGCCACACCACTTCCTCCAGTCTTTGTCCTTGCAGGGATCCAAGGGAAGGCTGAGGCTGTGAACCCAGACCTCATAACCAGATCACCAAAAGCCAGGTTATCTGGGGATTTAGATTAGGGGTAGAATGTTTGCCTATCACATATGTATGAGGTCCTAAGTTCAGTTCCCAGCACAACAAAAACTGACTAGGGTATCTGGTGCCTGGCAAGGAATTCATACCCACCACTGCCCATGCAGGATGAGGTGAGCCAGCCACTAGCCGCGCCACCCTCCAAGATTCACGTGCTGCTGCTGGTGCTGCATGGAGGCACCATTCTGGACACTGGAGCCGGGGACCCCAGCTCCAAGCAGGGTGACACCAATACTATCACCAACGTGTTCGACACCGTCATGCGTGTGCACTACCCCAGTGCCCTAGGCCACCTAGCTATCCGCCTGGTGCCCTGCCCACCCATCTGTGCTGACGCCTTCGCCCTTGTCTCCAAGTGAGTGGCAAATGCCTGCCAACACCCATCATGCCCCGCAGGGAGAAGCAACCACAGCTGTCCCCACCTGAAACCCTGAACAGTATGTGACTCCCCAGAATTAGGTCCTCTGTCCAGATTGTCCTTTCTACCATCCATCCCTCAGCCTGGAGACCACAGAGCTGTGCAGACAAAATAAGTTCAGATTCTAGGAGGACCATCCTCAGGCTGAGTTCATGTTCAATTCTGTAGAGTAGGGATGCTGGCCTGCCTTGGGTTGAGTCTGCTCAGAGTGGCCCTGGCTCTCGGAGGCTGCTCAAGGCCTCCCTGGGAGTGTCTGCATGAGTACTCTGGGGCAGGTAGCTCTGTTTGACCTGCTTTCTAGATGGGGGAGGACCTTTGGGTCAAGCTGAGTTTACCTGCCCTCTGCTGACACAGCCCCTCCCCCCAGCCTCAGCCCCTACGGCCATGATGAGGGCTGTCTGTCTAGCAGCCAGGACCACATCCCCCTGGCTGCCCTGCCCCTGCTGGCCACTTCTTCACCCCAGTATCAGGAGGCAGTTGCTACAGTGATTCAGCGGGCTAACCTGGCCTATGGAGACTTTATCAAGTCCCAGGAAGGTGTGACCTTCAACGGACAGGTGAGTGGTGACAGAAGGTAGGGAAAGACCTTCCAGGGTGGGCTGGCAAAGAACCAGGGGGAGCCGAGGGTGGAGGTGCTTTTCCCAATTAGCAACCCAGCAAGCAAGCAAGATTCAGGCCTCTACCATCTTGCCTCCAGGTCTGCCTGATTGGAGATTGTGTTGGGGGTATCCTGGCGTTTGATGCCTTATGCTACAGTGGCCAGCCAGTGTCTGAGAGTCAAAGCAGCAGCCGCCGGGGCAGTGTGGTCAGCATGCAGGTACCTAAGCAGGGGCAGAGGGTGGAGCGGCCTTTGTTCCCAGACCCCCACTAAGGCCTGCTATCTCTGATGTACTGCAGAGACTGGCTGCCTTTCCTGCTGTAGGACACCAAGCAATCAGCTGGCCTGGGTTGTGTCCCACAAGCAGCGTGCCCAGCCAGAGCCCTGAGGAACTGACTTGCACACCACAATCCATGCTCTATCTATTCTGTCCATTCAAAATGTCCAAGCCCATGAGGCCCAGCAGGAGTTGCCCACCAGAACAGGAGGATGAGAGGGCTAGGAGACACATAGAAAGCATATGTCCTGGGTCTCAGGCTCTCAGGCTAAGGGAACAATACCCAAGGCAGGTCAACAGCAGCCCAAAAGAGCTGAAAGTGTACCTCAGTGTCCCCCAGCAGACAGATGGGAAGGACACGGGTTGCTGGTGCACGTGAGCACAGGCAGCAGGCTAGAGCTTGGGGTCTGGAGAACCGTTGCAGTGTGTTAGAGCCCAAGAGAGCATGTGGCTTCACACACCAGAGTCTGCACTGCATGGAACAACTCTGATTCTAGGAGGTGAGATGGGCATACCTTATTCCCCTCTTTGTCTGACCCTGATGTCTTCCAGCTGTAGAGTGGCCATCACCTGGGAGAAATCACTGTATGCCAAGCCAGTCCTGGAATGAAGGCTGCTAGGACTTAGCCAGTAGTCTGAGGGGCAGTGGGAAACAAGACTTTCCCCTCTGGTTGGGTGAGAAGCCTGCAGCTGGGCAGTGGCCAGCAGGGGCTGGAGTCAGGAGGGAGGGGTTCACAGAACACTGAAGAAGGGCCTAGGCTGGGGACCACCTGGCAGTGAGCCTCCATGGCCATTCCAGGACGCTGACCTGCTGTCCCCGGGCATCCTGGTGAATGCAGCACACTGCTCCAGTGGTAGTGGCAGTGGCGGAGGCTCCAGCCTGGAGAGTAGTCGGCACCTGAGCCGCAGCAACATTGACATCCCCCGCAGCAATGGCACCGAGGACCCCAGAAGGCAGCTGCCCCGCAAAAGGAGCGACTCATCCACCTATGAGCTGGACACCATCCAGCAGCACCAGGCCTTCCTGTCCAGGTAGGGTTTGAGAATACTACTTAGAAGGAGAAAGGCCCAACATGGAGGAACCAGGGTACTCCTTCACCAATCCGCATGCCAATTGCATACACGCTGTTATGGGAGTTCCTGTTTGAAGGACTTCCCAGCTTACCAGGTACTGTGGTCCTGTATACAAGGGCCACCCTTAGCCCCTGGAAACACATTGTCCTGAGGGTGGGAGTGAGGTGGAGTCGGGGTATCTAAAGGCAGGAGGCTCCCTGAAGAGGTTGTGACCCACTATCACTAGGAGTGTCCCAGCAGGTAACCCTGCACTCATGACAGCACAGGGCTCAGTCCCTAAGAGACCGTGAAACCCAGCCTGACCCTTGTGAAGCTGACCCTGGGTGACCTGCACGTCCCCCACTGCAGCCTTCATGCCAGCGTACTGAGGAACGAGCCCAGCTCCCGCCGCTCAAGCAGTTCTACGATGCTGGACGGTGCCGGGGCCCTGGGCAAGTTTGACTTCGAGATCGCCGACCTCTTCCTCTTCGGGTGCCCACTGGGGCTAGTCCTAGCCTTGAGGAAAACAGTCGTCCCCTCCCTGGATGGTGAGAGGCCTGCAGGGATAAGACAGGTTTTATGAACTGGACAGGAGATTCCATGGATCAGTCACAAGGCCATGGCCACATGCCAACCCTCTCAATATCTCCATTGCCCTTCTCCACCTCTCCAGCAGCTCAGTCACCTGTCCATCCCTGAAACCACTTCATACCTCTCTCTAAGGTCCCCTGAAGCAGACCGGATGCACAGCAGGTCAGGGAGGACAGAAAAAAGAGACCAGTCTTTGGTGTAGGGTTCACCCATAGAGCAGATGAGGCCGTGGTACCTCACAGTCTATAGAGATGGGCAGTAGGGCAGTATCCTGCCATCCCAGAAATCCCTGATCCTTGCCAGGGTTAGCCAGCACAGCCCCAGAGATGTGCATGATCCTGCGTAGCTGCTGTATCCCCAGTGGCAGAAGAGCAACAGGTTCAGAGGGGCTTAGATGAACAAAGCTCTAGCAGGTGCACTATGGGGCTGGATTATAGGTGCAACAGCAGCCCCGTTGGTGAGGGAAAGTCTTAGCCCTAAGAGCCCTACACAACTGAGCATACTCCCCAGGGCAGCTGTCTCCCTGCAGAATAGAGCCAGATTCTCACACACATGCAAAGACCATTCTGTGGGATCCCCTGCCACCCTGAGGAAGAATAAGGTGGCGCCACACATGCTGGTGTGCAGAGACAAAGTTCAGAAACTTAGTGTGCACTCATGTGGACTAGAAGGGAGGTGCCTAATTCCCAGGGAAGACACGCTTGACACAGCCTAGGAGTGGGCAAACATGGGGTGGGGGTGGGGGTGGCCGTGACTTCAGCCTGCGTTCCTATGACACCCAGTTGAAAATGCGCATGGAGCCCTCCGCTCTGCTGCTCAACACATTCCCTCAAACTGTCTTACCAAAGTTACTATCATTTCTCCAACTCAAAAATAATTGGAGCTGGGCATGATGGCACATCTTGTCGCAGCCCGGAGAGACTGAGGCAGGGAGAATTCCAGTTCAATATTAGCAGTTCAATAATTATCTTTATTAATAAATGGACAATGAACCACACAGATCCCAAATTGGTTTTAAAAAATGGCAAAGGGTGCCTGGGCCCCAGGCCCCCACCTACTACCCAAAGTCTCCTTTCTCTGCACCCTCCACTCCCAGTTTTCCAGCTGCGACCAGCTTGTCAGCAAGTGTACAACCTCTTCCACCCTGCGGACCCTTCAGCCTCCCGCCTAGAACCGCTGCTGGAGCGGCGCTTCCACACCCTGCCACCCTTCAATATCCCCCGATACCAGCGCTACCCGCTGGGGGATGGCTGCTCCACACTGCTGGGTGAGGCTCCCCAGGAAGATGGGGATTGTTTTCAAGTTGGGGATAGCTGTAACTGCTATGGTATAGCCCCCGACACACTGGGTATTCCCAAAGGGAAGCAGCATCAGACCCCCGTCCCCACTGTGCATCTGTTCCATCTAAACACTTGCTGAGGTGCACATGTAGTTTTCCTCCCTGACCCCTGTGGGGCAAGAGAGACTTCTGCCTATCTAAGCCCGCTGAGGGGTCCCAGCAACAGCCAGGGCCATCGTCCCTTCCCTACTGCCTAGGGCTTCCAATCCAATGGGGAAGAAGTTACAGGCCTTCTGCAAATTGAGGTGTTGTAGGCCGGGCCCATTGTGATAGGCAGCTGGCCCAGAGATGGCCGGGGGTATGGGAGGGACTGGCCCATCCTCTTGCTCCAGCGTGTATCCTGGCATCATGTTGTCATGTCCTGGTCCTCGAGGAGCCTTGTTTGTGCCAGCACGTGTGCAGATGGCCACTTGAGTGTCTGTTCTTGTCCTCTCTGCTCTCTTCCCGTCTGCCTCCAGTAGAGACCGTGCAGAGAAACCCAGAGCTGGTCTTGGAGGGCGGCTCCCTGGCCCCTCTCCCCCACGGGGACAGCTTCCTGGAGACCAGTGTCCCTGTTCCCGCGCTCACCTGGCAGGATGGGCCCCGCCAGAGCCCGGGCTGTGCTGAGTGTGTGTACCCCCACTCCTAGTGACTGATGTCTGCTTGGCTGCTGTCCCTTGGTCCTCTACCCCCTCATGCCCTCTCTGGCCACTCCAGAGTCAGTGGGACCTTCATAGCAAGGACATGGCCACGGGAAGTTAGTCCTTTCTATACATGATGATCTAAAGCTGAGGCTACCCCAGCGCAAAGTGGTCACAGTTTTCCAGAGACAGACAGAGGCTGTCCCAGTGTCAGATGGCATGTGCCTTCCCAAGGGTGCTGTTTCACCTTCCCGAGGCTGTAGGAAGCAGACACGACATAGGGCGGGACCTCAAGCAGCCACTCCTCACCCCTCTCAGCTAGAAAACCTTGGTGCTGTCAAGGAGTTGGGCCTCTGGGTCTCCACCCCTCCCTTCCTGAGAGAGTGTAGGCCCTTTGATACATTATCCAGACTGGTTACTCCAGCTGAGCCCTGTTCTGTTCTGCCTGAAGCCTGGGTCCTAGCCTATGTGTGAGGGCCACTCTGGGGTCCCCCTTCTTCTCGGTCCTCAGCCTACACACAGCATCCTAGGAAACTGCCCAAGGCCCCTGCCAAGGCCATGCTAATAACCTGTGGGCTGGTCCATGCTGGTCCAAGAGAGCAACTGTGGAACCAAATATGGGAAAAAGTGGCCAAGGAGGGCAGGAACCCATGCCTTGCCTCCCTGCCCCATGTCTGTGTTCATCTGTCTACCCTTCTTTGCCCAGCCCTCCCCCTCCCTGCCTCAGCTCAGGCCCTTGGCTCTCAAGGCCCTAAACCAGCTGCACCCTGGTCACATCGGACCCGGCAAGCTGGCCTCTCCCGTTGCTGGGAGACCTAGGGTCAGGCAGGGCTTCTCTTACCTGAATCTCTGTCCCTGTCCCTCCACAGCGGATGCGCTCCAGACTCACAACACAGTCTTCCAAGAGCATGCAGCCCCCTCATCACCTGGCACAGCCTCTACCAGCCGTGGTTTCCGCAGAGCCAGTGAGATCAGCATTGCCAGTCAGGTGTCAGGCATGGCCGAGAACTACACAGCATCCAGCATTGCCCAGAGTGAGTGCTGTCCCTGAGGACAGGGTGATAGCAGTGTCTAGCTGGCAGGAAGTGGGTGCTAAGCCCCTGCAGGACCAGGGTACTTCCACACAGTGGCTGGTCAGTAGTACCAGCCTGCGGTAACCTCACTAGGAGGGTGTGGTCAGAGCAGTTGGGCAAGACTGGGAACTCTGTGGGAGTTTCTAAGGTTTCAGCTTTCTTTAGGGTCTTCCCTTGGTTGGGTCCTAGCTCTTTCCTCATATCCTCTCTGCTCTGTTACCAATGTAGGGGCCCCTGGTGTATGTATGTGTGTGGCTCAACCATTCCCCTGTTCTTGCTTCTCAGAGGGTCCCTCGTCGCTCAGCCACACCCCCAGTGTCAGGCGCCTATCCTTGCTCGCCCTGCCCTCCCCATCCCCTACCACTCAGGGTCCCCGTGCCAGGGCAAGGCAGGTGAGCCCCAACCTGGAGAGGTTCTCCTGCCTCCCTGACTTGGACATCGGAGAAGGTACCCCAGCCACAGCACTTTCCCCTCTAACCCAAGATCACTCACTGTTGCCAGGCATGTCTTAGCAGCCCACCACTAGGCCCTGTCTGCTGGCTCCTGCTGAGGTTAACAGGGCACACTGCCTTGGGTGGGGAGGAGAGGGCGGGGCTGGAGCTACCTAGGAGTCCTATCTTGCAGGCCATGGGGAGAACTCAGGGGAGCTAGGCCTCATGAAACAGGCACCAGCATATGGGCACCTATGTGCGGTCACCAGGCATGGCATTCCTCATGCTATTTCTCCCTTGAGGGAGGACACTGAGATTCCTGGGCCTCACACTCACCCTTCCCCCTCTGCAGCAGGCAAGACACGGGAAAGACAGCGAGCTTGCAGAATTGTCAAGCCAAGGTCTCTCTGTGCCTCCTTTCCTTGTCCAAGCCTTGAAGCAGTGAAAACAGAGAGAGCCTGGGCAGGGTCTAGGGAAGGGCCGCTTCTCTGCCATCAACAGCACTGGGACCACGTATCCTCCTCCAAAAATCCTCATGCCCCTTGACATTGCCACATGGTTTTTTACTCCAGGTGGCAAGGCTACCTGAGGGCACTTTGTACACATTCTTGCTTGCCTGCCACCAGCCTGGGAGAAACCCTGCTTTGACTGCACCTGGAGGGAGGGCTAGTCTGAGGTGAACAGGCCTTAATGCCAGGTGACCCACTCGGGCCTCTGTCCTGGAGTCCAAGAGTGCAATCACAACCCTTCCTCCTGGCTTCTTCCCGGCAGTTGCTGCCAAGTGGTGGGGCCAGAAGCGAATTGACTATGCCCTGTACTGCCCCGACGCTCTCACAGCCTTCCCCACAGTGGCCCTGCCCCACCTCTTCCACGCCAGCTACTGGGAGTCCACCGATGTAGTCTCCTTTCTGCTGAGACAGGTACCTACTACCCAGACACAACTGGGCCTTACACTGGGTACCTGGAGCCTACAGAGTGCTGGGGTGGGGCAGCGTGCACATGCACAGCAGAGATGGGAGCTGGTTGGAGTTAGGGGTTTGATAGACCCTGCCAGATGTCCATTGCCAGCTCCTGGAGATGCTGGGCCTTTTCCAGAGCAGCCATCTAAGCTTGAGCCTACCCCCCAGCATGACTCTGTTCCCCAGGTCATGCGGCATGACAGCTCCAGCATCCTGGAGCTGGACGGCAAGGAGGTATCAGTGTTCACACCTTCACAACCCAGAGAGAAGTGGCAGCGCAAGAGGACCCATGTGAAGCTGCGGGTGAGGGTCTTCCGGGTGTCTAGGCCCCAGAAGTCATCCTATTTATTCCCATGAAATAAGAAGCTACATCACACTGCTGTGAGCCATCTCATCTGACCAATGAGGAGTGAGGTAGGAGCTGGGAGGGAAGAAAGCACAGCAAGATTGACTCCCTCTCTGGCTGGTTATTGGCTGGACCCAGCATGGGCTACCTGGCTCAGAACCCAAGCTCAGCCCTCAGACCCACTCACAGAGGTATTAACTGAGCCTAGAAGACCCCAGCTCCATCCCCCCTCCTCGCCTCACCTTGCATTCCCTCCCCAGAATGTGACAGCCAACCACCGGATCAATGATGCAGTTGCCAATGAGGATGGCCCACAGATTGTGACAGGCCGGTTCATGTATGGGCCCTTGGACATGGTCACCCTGACTGGGGAGAAGGTGAGGACCTGATGCCTGGGGTAGTCCTTCCATTCTCCTGGCAGGGTCCAGGGACTGAGGCCCGGCCATGACCGGTTTGTAAGCAGTGTTCCTGGTGGTTTCAGGTGGATGTGCACATCATGATGCAGCCACCCTCAGGTGAGTGGCTATACCTGGACACTCTGGTGACCAACAGCAGTGGGCGTGTCTCCTACACCATTCCAGAAACACACCGCCTGGGCGTGGGCGTCTATCCCATCAAGATGGTGGTCAGGTATGTGCCTCTGGTGGGGCAGGCAGAGCAAGGCCAGCCTCGAATGTGGGAGGGTGGGGCTGGGAGTGGGCCCTGGCTAGTTCTGACGAGCTATCCCTGACCACCAGGGGAGACCACACCTTTGCCGATAGCTACATCACCGTGCTCCCCAAGGGCACAGAGTTTGTGGTCTTCAGTATCGATGGCTCCTTTGCTGCCAGTGTGTCCATCATGGGCAGTGACCCCAAGGTGCGCGCGGGAGCTGTGGACGTGGTGCGGTGAGTGGCCTTTAGGGGCCTGGTATGGCTGTCAGAAAGTGGGTGGGCTGCAAGCCAAGTGAAGGATACGGCACACAGCACAGCCTTGAGGACCTGAGCCGGTGCCACCACTGATTGGTGTACCGTTAAACAAGCTGTCGGCACACTTAGTGCCAATCCAGTTCCAAGGATGCCTCCTTTGAGGGTACCTAGGGTACCTGCCTCCCAAGCTCAGTCCAGAGAGCCTTGACACTGCTGTTCACCCTCATACCACTGTTCAACCCTGGCCAAGATGCATTTCTTCTTTTCTGTGTGGTGCTGGGCACTGGACCGGGGCCTTGCTCATACAAGGCAAGTGTAGGCACTCTCCCATGCACAGCCCTCGACCTCCTTTCACTTTTTGAGTCTCACTCACTAAATAATTGCCTAGGCTGCCTTGAATTTGCCATCCCCCTGCCTCAGCCTTCTGAGTATCTGGGATTACCATCAGGGCAGGTGGGCACCACAAGGCCTAACTAAAGAAGTACTTTTTTTTTATTGATTTTTATTGAGCTCTACATTTTTCTCTGCTCCCCTCCCTGTCTCTCCCCTCCCCTTCAACCGTCTCCCAAGGTCCCCATGCTCCCAATTTACTCAAGAGATCTTATCTTTTTCTATTTCCCATGTAGATTAGATCCAGGTAGTCTCTCTTAGGGTCTTCATTGTTGTCTAAATTCTCTGGGATTGTGGTTTGTAGGCTGGTTTTCTTTGCTTTATGTTTAAAAGCCACTTATGAGTGAGTACATGTGATATTTGTCTTTCTGTGTCTGGGTTACCTCAATATAATGTTTTCTAGCTCCATCCATTTGCCTGCAAATTTCATGATGTTAATTTTTTCTGCTGTGTAGTACTCCATTGTGTAAATGTACCACACTTTCCTTATCCACTCTTAGATCGAGGGGCATTTAGGTTGTTTCCAGGCTCTGGCTTTGACAAACAATGCTTCTATGAACATATGAGCACATGTCCTTGTGACACGATTGAGCATCCTTTGGATATATAGCCAAAAGTGGTATTGCTGGGTCTTGAGGAAGGTTATTTCCTAATTTTCTGAGAAATTGCCATACTGATATTCAAAGGGGCTGTACCAGCTTGCATTCCCACTAGCACTGCAGAAGTGTTCCCTTTCCCCCCACAACCTCTCCAGCATAAGTTGTCATCGGTGTTTTTGATCTTGGCCATTCTTACAGGTGTAAGATGGAATCTCAGAGTTGTTTTGATTTGCATTTCTCTGATGACTAAGGATGTTGAGTATTTCCTTAAGTGTCTTTCAGCCATTTTAGATTCCTCTGTTGAGAGTTCTCTGTTTAGGTCTGTACTCCATTTTTTATTGGATTATGTGATCTTTTGGTGTCCAATTTCTTGAGTTCTTTGTATATTTTGGAGATCAGACCTCTATCTGATGTGGGGTTAGTGAAGTTCTTTTCCCATTCTGTAAGCTGTCGTTTTGTCTTGTTGACTGTGTCCTTTGCTTTACAGAAGCTTTTCAGTTTCAGGAGGTCCCATTTATTGTTTCTCTCAGTGTCTGTGCTGCTGGGGTTATGTTTAGGAAGTGGTTCCCTGTGCCAGTGCGTTCAAATGTACTTCCCACTTTCTCTTCTTTGAAGTTCAGTGTGGCTGGCTTTATGTTGAGGTCTTTGATCCATTTGGACTTGAGTTTTGTGCATGGTGATAGATATGGATCTATTTTCATTTGAAGAAGTACTTTTCAATGGCCCAAATGAGCTCTAGCTGGGCAGGAGAGAGGGAGGCTCAAGGAGGAGAGCAGCCATGGAACACACCTGCCCCTTGCCTCTGCAGACACTGGCAGGACCTGGGCTACCTCATCATCTATGTGACTGGCCGACCGGACATGCAGAAGCAGCGGGTAGTGGCATGGCTGGCTCAGCACAACTTCCCTCACGGTGTGGTGTCCTTCTGTGATGGCCTGGTGCATGACCCACTGCGGCACAAGGCTAACTTCCTGAAGCTGCTCATCTCTGAGGTGGGGCCTGGGAGCACTGGGTTAAGGAGGGGAGGGCTAGAAGACCCAGCCTGTGCCCATGGTTGTCTTATCCACAGTTGCACCTGCGTGCGCATGCGGCCTACGGTTCCACAAAGGATGTGGCAGTCTATAACTCCATCAGCCTGTCTCCCATGCATATCTACATTGTGGGCCGGCCCACCAAGAAGCTGCAGCAACAGTGCCAGGTGAGTCGGGCACACTGAAGGGACGTGGGGAGCTTGGGGAGCACCAGGCTGCTTAACAACCTACCCCATCACTCCTCTACAGTTCATCACGGACGGCTATGCGGCACACCTGGCCCAGCTCAAGTACAATCATCGGGCACGTCCAGCCCGAAACACGGCCACACGTATGGCCTTGCGCAAGGGCAGCTTTGGCCTACCTGGCCAGGGTGACTTCCTGCGCTCCCGGAACCACCTGCTCCGCACCATCTCAGCCCAGCCCAGTGGGCCCAGCCATCGGCACGATCGGACACAGAGCCAGATGGACAGTGAGCAGCGGGGCCAGCGCAGCATGAGTGTGGCGGCCAGCTGCTGGGGCCGTGCCATAACAGGCCGCCTTGAACCCGGGGCAGCCACAGGACCCAAGTAGGACACCATTAGGAGGCGCTGTGGTCTCCATGGTGCTAGGCCAGGGCACCAGCTCCACTGGGAGGCCTGACCTGTGCACACATAGGTAGCTGGGGACAAGCACAGATGTGGCCTGAGAGCTTGTCCCAGGGCCCCTTGGAAGACATGGCCATGACAACACAGTCCTCCCGGCCTTGCCTCATGCCCTAGGCTCTGAGGAGCCCAGCTTGTCATGGAAACTGGCAGGATGTCCAGCCCATGATGGAAGAGGAACCAGGATGGGCCACCTAGCCCAACCCGGGAGGCATTCCTGGACATCTTGCCCTGTGTTGATCTCTCAGCCTCCTGGTGCCAAGCATGGGCATAAAGCCCAGCCTACCACCTCTGTGTCCACTGGCGCCCCTTCCCATTTGGTAGCAGTTCCAGCGGGGGTCCAGCCTGCTTCTTGTTGACTCCGGTTCTCAACTGTCCAACCTCACTGGTTTTGCACTGGTTTTTGAGAGTGGAGACCTGTTAACCATCTCTCTTCTGGCTCCAGACATGTTGACATGCATGAAACCCAGTATCTGCTGATCCAGGGCCTGTCACCACACAGAATATTCCAGTGTGGCAAATCTTCACACAAGCAGGAGAGAAAGGCTAAATCTTAATTTCTGCCACTGCCTGGCCTGCCAGCACTGTGGCAGCCCAGTGGCAGTCTCAAGACTGCTGCCCACCCACCCACCTGCCCACCCAGAGCTCAGTGCAGTCCCAGGACTGCTGTCATTCCAGGTCCTGAGCATAGCACAGGCGCAAGGCCAGCACAGTGCTTAGCCAGCTCCTTCCTGGGAACCCACCTTGGGCAGCTGGGCCTGTGAAGCCTGGCCTCCACCTCCACCTCCTTGCCTGCCATGGGCTGGAGCCCCATGCCATGGCTGCTGCCCGCCGCGTTTCTACACCTTTCTACTTCTCCATCTGGTTTCTATAAGGTTTTTTAACAGGCAGCCAGCGGCTGCTTCCTTTTCTTAGCTCAGCATCAGTGCAGCCTGCTACATTAGGAACACCCAGCACTGTGACAGGGTCCCACTCAGTCTGGCCTGTGGGCCCTGTACCTGGTCCACTCGGCAAGCTGTGGGCTTCTCGCCTCACCAGACCCACAATTCCACCGACTTCCTACTCTGGGGCAGGTGGAGCTCTTAGGTTTTCTTAATGCCATTCCGTTTAATGTCTACCCCAAGAAGCCACAGCTTGCTTCGTCAGCTTAAAGGCAGACAGCCATTTTATTTCTCCCTAAACAAGAACGGGTGTCCCACACTCTGGGTCTGAGCCCTGCCTTCCCCGCAGCACTGAGCACAATTCTCTTGCACCTTCCCTGCGCTGACTGAGCCCACTGAGCTCAGGCCAGCTGTCCAGTTATGGGGGCTCTACCTGAGGAGCTGCCACGCTGGACTGAGACTCAGGGCCGCACGGCTAGGCTGAGTAGGTAGGCATACAGGAGCCGCTGACTTTGCTGTAGAGATATGTGCATCTCAGGGGCATGAGATGCCCTGCCATGGTGGGCCTAGACAGAAAGAAAGCTATTTATTTTGTGCAGAGAAAAAAAATTGTCTGGAGAGGCTAGACCTTCATGGTCTTCCCCCTTAAGGTGTAGCTTTGCTGTTTCCAGCGTTCTGTATAAAGCAGTGATTATTTTATGGACCAAGATTCCAAGGAACCGTCACAATGAAAGTGCAATATCTGCCCCACTACTCCCCACCCCTGAAGGAGGCTGTTGGCCCGACAATCACTGCCCCACTAGGGGTTCCAGTGGCCAGTGCCCCCTCCCGCAGTCCCACCCCTTCTTGCCTCAGCCTAGGTGACTAGCCATTGGGAGAAGCACCTGGAAGCCTCAGGCCACCTGCAATAAAGGCCAGGGAAGCCCTGGGGTCAGCGGGCTTGGTTTCTCCCCCTGGGCAGCCCCCTCTTGGCTCCGAATGTCCCTGCCTGCCCAGCCGCCAGCCATGCCAAGGACAACAGCAATAGTCCCCTAGGGCTCTCCCCAGGCCCTTAGCCATAGATGGTGAGACGGCAGCCTTCCCCCAAACTTCACTCAAGTCTGCTTTCTGCTTCCCTTACGATTTCCTTTGGCTCATTCTCTTGAAGAAGCCCCACTTTTACAGAAACTAAGAGAGGAAAGTCAAAGTCCCTTAAAAATACCAAAAATGTTTACAGTGTCAGGTGCTGAGCTGCAGGGCTCAGGCCTGGCCATTCGTAACCAAAGGGTGAGGCAGACCTTGCTGACTGCCACCCACCCCAGGCCTGTTAGAATAGAAGCCTTAGTCACTCCCTCCCCACCCGCAGTCCCCAGGACTGAGCCTCAATGCCACCCAGCACCAACCACCTGCCTTCTCTTTGATTTCTAAAGAAGGATTCAGCAAAGAACCCTCCCCCACCCCTTCCTGGTTCTGTGTGAGCTGCCCACCACCCTGCCCTGTGACATCGTCACATCTCAGACCCTCCCATGTGTCTTTGTCATCTGTTTCTCTGGACGATGTGTGAACCTGTCCTGACCCCATCCCTGCTGTCCTTGCATCGTCTGGCCTGAGTGTGCTCTCTGTATACCGTGTCACAGTCTGTTACACCAATTAAAGAAGCAGGAGGCTTCCTTCTGGTCTCATTACTGTGGCAGCACCATGGGTCTCCTGGATTGTGCGTGGGAACATCCACTGCAATGACACATGCTAACTAACCACTGTGGCATCAGC
This sequence comes from Alexandromys fortis, assembly GCF_014885135.2. Lineage (NCBI taxonomy): Eukaryota > Metazoa > Chordata > Mammalia > Rodentia > Cricetidae > Alexandromys > Alexandromys fortis. The sequence goes on from NW_026067935.1 coordinate 6,630,718, forward strand.
ACTCACCTCACACACAGACCCGGTGAAGTACGTTTGCTAGCCTCTGCTCCCTGGGGGACACAGGCAATGGCCTGATGAGTTCAATCTAAGGACCAAAGCTGAGTTTCACTCAGCCAGGGTAGGGTCAGGTCTGGTCCTGGTTGAGACAACTGAGGAGGAGCAGGGTGGCTAGTAGTTTTTGCTCACCACCAGAGAACATGCCAGCTTTCTAAAGATAATAAGCACATCTCTTTAGAAGTCAAATGGCAATAGTTCCGCCCCTCAGTATAGAAAGCAACACAACAGGAACTCGGTGACCAAGATCATTTAATATTGACACTACACTCTCCCAGTCTGGTGCTTAGGGGGCACCCATAGGAGCAAAGGCAATTGGATCCATCTGTCTCCAAGCCACCAACAGTAGTTCACAGACTGGGGTACCAGGGCCCTCAGGGGAGCAGGCCCGCTCGCATCTGGAAGGCCAGACCGTCCCCTCGGGTGGCTTGCTGAGAAAGCAAACAGGATAGAAGCATGAGATACTGAGTGTAGACACCATGTGGGCACAGCATGGGCAGAGTGGTGACACCAACCTTGTTGATCTCTCTGTGCCGTTCTTTGGTTACGATTTCCTCTAAAACCTCACCATCTCCCTTGATGAGCCTGGGGTGGGGGGGGGTCAAAGGGGATCAGCTCACCAAGTAAGAGTCTGGGACTCTCATGTCATAGTAAAAGAACCAAAACCACCCAAGCCAAGGAACCCCAGGGCAAGCCCGACCATCTCGAGCAGGAGGAACCTGGCCACTCATCCCAACCACTACTCAGGACAGAAGGGAGACAGTTCAGGTAGGCTCTCCTTGGTCGCAGCACTTCCAGTCCCGCCACTACTCAAGGGGCACAGGGAATAACAGCTGGGATATCACACTACAAATGACCATTTTCCCCATATCCCACCCCCAAGAGCACACCCTCCCGACTGTACTGAGGGCAGGACTAGCAGCTGTGTCTGCTGCTCCACACCTTGTGCGTCCCGTCTCTGGGTCCACCACCTTGCGAATGACACTCTGTCGAGCGTCCCACTCCGCCTTTGTCATGGGCTTCATGGCCTGGATACGAGACTTCTGCTCATCAGTCAGGACTGGAACAGAATACAGAGGGGGTGTCAGACCCGGGGAGGGCACCCTCTCCCCACCGCATGGTGGCCCACATGGTACCTGGGCCATCGTTGTCCTCCCCAGCTGATCTGTGCCACTGATCCAGTGAGGGGCCGGGCAGAGCCTCAACCGGGTGCACCACCACTGCCTTCTCCTTGGCTTTCCTCTTTAGCTTCTTTTTCCGTTTCTTCTTCTTTTTCCTCTTCTTATCCTTGTGTTTCCCGTGCTTCTTCCGGCCATCGCTGGAAGATGAGGACGATGCAGAGCTGGAAGAACTGGAAGAGGAGGAGGAAGAGCTGGACCTCGCTGTCCTCCGGGCCTTGTGCTTGCTTCTCTCTGTGATGCAGGGAGAAGATAAGGCCTCTGTACCCTGCTCTGCTCTGGGGCAGCCTCTACTCGGTAGGACCCTCCCAACCGGCTCCCCAAGAGCATCTTCGGAACCTTCTTTGGGATCCTGGAAGTCACTGTGTGCCTGGCAGGGTGGCCAGGCCCGACCTCAAAGGCCCAGCACATTAAAGCATGAATAAGGCACACCCTCCCCTCCACCGAGCCTCCTCCCTATCCGAGGGCCTCAGTCTGGGTACTACGCCGAATCCCTTGCTCCCTGGGGGCGGGCCCGACAGATGCAAGTGTCCCGCAGCGCAGAGCCGCACACCCCTTTCCCTGTCCCTACGGTCCTCACCCTCAGACGTGCTGCTGGCCTTGTGACCCTGGGATTTGGAGGCTGAGCAGTTCCTCGAGGCGTCCTTACTACTTTTCTTGCTTCGCTTTTCTGACCCCCGTCGACCCCGCGAACGACTGCGACTCCTCGAGCGCTTGCGAGAGCCAACGTGAGCCATAGCAAAGCAGGCTAGAGACCGGAAGAGACGCGTTTAACCTGCGGCTCCTCTTGGGCACGTCCGCAGAGTAGATCCAAACTCAGTGCCAACGGGGCCTGGTCCTCGAGGCACCTAGTACCCATTCCCGCCCGAGAACCTTGCGCTTGGCGGCCCCAGCTCCTCCGACTCCGCAACGCGGTCCCTTTAAGGGCCCGCCCCGCCCACACGCCTGCGCACTGGACTCTGCGCGGCGGGCGCGGGGAACGCCACAGCTCTCCTCAACTGCGAGAAGGCGGCCTGGCTGCCCACAGAGGAGTCGCGAGGCCCAACTACCAGTCTACAGTAAGCCTCCGTGAGGAACTAGCAGCCTCTCGGGGTTTTCCGGTCCGCTCCCGAGGTGGGGCCGTCCTGAAAGGCCGTCCGTCCGGGTGTAGCTTGAGTCCTTGTTGCCTTTAGTTCCGGACCCTGGGTTCCGCTTCTGGCACACCCACTTCCAACAAGAAGTGGTGTTTTTACGTGGGTGGGAGTCGGGTTGTGGCCCTGCGCCAGCCGCAAGCCCTCGGGGCCTCTCACTCTCCTGAAAGCCACCCTCCTACTGTTTTCCCTGGTTAGTCTGCCGGTCTGTCCACTCCACCAGACTGAGAGCTCCGATGGACTGAAGACAGCTAGTATTTCCAATGTCACTCACTGCTGGAGGTGGCAAGTCCAGTTGCCCATCATGAGCCAGGGATCATGACAACCAATTAAGGAATGAATCCCCGGCCTGTCGGGTGTCTAGCTGAGACTGCTCCATCTGGAGGGAGGTGTTCCTGTATCTCAGCACTTTCCCTGAGTACCTAGACTTACAACGGAAGTCCACAGGAATGTGTATCCCGAACAGCGCACAGCTATGTGCACCCCTCAGTCAATCTCCAAACCACCAGTTCTAAGCTCTTAAATAACAACAGGAAGCAGAGGGCTGTTATAAAGTGCTTTATAAATGTCAGTTCGTCACAACACCCAGGCTGCCACAGCAGGATGTGCCAGAACAGAGACTTGAACCCAGAAAGTCTGGCTCCCCACTCGCCAGCACTGACAGACCAATGAACCCCACTTAAGTCCCTGGGAGCCACCCTATCCAAGGAGTCACAAACTGAGTCCTCCACCCCAGGCAGAGCTCCTCAGGGATCAGGCTGAGGCTGGACATCACTGGGAATCACTTTCTTTGGGGCTCCTTCCCTTCCTGAACCTGCTCCACCCTCGACCCTCAATATTTCATCTCAAACTCGACTTGTCTTCCAGCAGTTCTGCCCTAAGACAGCTCATCTGTCCAAAGAGTGACCGGGGAGTCAGCGTGTCCCTTTGGCCCAAGGAGGGTCATGGCTATAGAGTTTATTTCTGCCCTCCCCACTCAAGCTGGCAGCTTCCTGCCGCCATGGCACCACCGCCCCTGGGGGACCAGGCTCAAGTCAGTGCACATACATCTACCACGGCAGACTCCTCCCGGGTGAAGCCATCACCGAAGCCCTCATCGTCCACCAGCTCTGGCTTCTGGCAGCACATAGGACAGAGGCGGTTTCGAACAGCAGATGCCCGGAGCCAGATGACAAGGTTCCAGCGCTCTCCGGTGCCCAGGGGCCGAGCCCCGTGCAGCTGGCCACCGCGGTGCAGGATACCCTGGCCCACCACATGATCCACTTCCAGGGGTTCCATCAGGGCTGCAGGTGCCTGCAGATGGTAGGGTTCAGGCTGGAGTATTCATGACTGCCTGGACCCTAAGTGGTGGGGCTCACTCACCTGGAAGAGGCCCCCAAAGTATAGGGCACCCCCTGTGAAGGCCTTGCCCAGAGCAACATTGAGGGTGAGCTCAGCATTATCGTAGTGGCAGCCCAGCTCCAGGTCCTGGCCCAGCGCATACTTGACCACAAAGGCCCGGTGGCTATCAAGCTGGCCCCCACCACACTCCGGGTACAGCAAGGCCAGCAGTGGCTGCAGGAAGCACTCCCGCAGTGGTGTCACCAGTGGCTCATCGAGGCCTAGCTCGTGCATCAGTACCTAAGGAGGATTCCCAGGAATCAGCAGGGAGACTTGGGGAGCCTCACCCTGCATCCCCACAATTCTTTGCCAAAGATGTTGCTAAGTGCAAGAGCTGCTTGCTTTCCTGGTGCTCTAGGTTCAGAACAAGGTGACTCGTGCACTCTAACTGTCCTTATTCTCCAGATACACAGGCAGGCCTCACCCACCCCATAGTTGTTCATGGTGTTGGGCCTTCCCTTGGGCATGTCCGACTGCTCGAAATGCTCCAACTCCTCCAACAGGGCCTGGCAGAACTCCGCCGAGAACACAGGCACCCGGTAGATGCGCTTCTCCTCTGAGGAAGGAGGGGCAGACTGTGGGACATTCAGCCTCATGAGCCAGCTTATCTGAAAGTCATTCTAAAGCCTCAAGCCAGTTCCCTCTGTACAATGGAAATAGTAACATACTCCCTGAACCTAGCTGGGTGATCCATAAGTGAACAAGAGAATGGATGAATTAATGAATGAAATTCCCTGGCAGACTGCTCCTCCTGCTGGCCGACCCAGTTCCTGGTGGCTATTTCCGGGCCGGAGAGGAGAGTTAAAGTACCCCGCCTCCCATACCCAGGTGTCTCAAGCTGCCACGACCCTACCCCCACCCCCAGCAGTGCTGGCTGGTGATGGGGTTGAAGGGCCTCACCTGACACTATCTCCAGCTGCTGGAGAAGGCCCTCAAGGCCTGCACCGGGGGATGCGCTGTATTCAGCTGCAGCCACAAACTCAGGGGCCAGAACCGCGTCCTGGGGCAGAATGGGGCAGCTGTGGAAAGTCCAGCCCCCCCCACCACCACCACCACCACCAGGGCAGCATCCTCCAAGCTCCCAGGCCGGCCTAGTACCTGCAGTGAGCAGTAGACATCAGGCCTCGCTGGGTGGTAGGTGCTGGCAATGAGGGCTTTTCTGGCAGCTGATTCCTGCCCCAGCCTGCGCCGGCGCCCCACCTCCTGCTCAAGCTGGAACGGCAAAGGCAGTTACACACTGGGGCCACCCACCTCCAACGCCATGAGAAGAAACTGAAGTCCAGGGAGGCCAAAGTGGGACCCAGGCTGGAAGGCAAGTCTGCCTATACTTCTGAACCCGCCAGAGTTCTCTGCAGGTGTCAAGGTGTCCTGATAGCTGAAATGGGGGTGGTGGCCCTGACCATGCCACTCAGCTGGTGAGAAGGAGACGCTGGGGGCAATTTGGTCTTTCTCAATCTCTCTCCTGGGCCAGGAGCTGGGAGTGGGAGTAAGAACTGGGGAAAGAGGGCTAAGAAGTCCTTCGGAGTCAAGGGCTCCAGGGGAAGGGCTGGCAGGGGTGCCGTACCTCCTCCAAGAGTTGCTGGAAGTCCTTGGAACTGACGCAGCCTCGGCTGCGCAGGAGCTGCGAGCAGAAAGGTCAGTTAGCAGGGCTATGTGACCCTGTCAATAAACATCTCTGAGCCTCAGCGCCCCCCCCACCCCTGTCACGGAGATGACAGTGACAGGATCATCGATAGGTCTGAAAACTTCTGTCCAGCGCACTCGGCACGCGTGTTCTCGGGTTCCTAGGGAGCTGCCAATCTGCAGCGAGAGGCCTCGGGCAAAGCCAGTCCTGGTGTCCGGGCCCCTCCTGCGCCCCCCGCTCACCGGGCCATAGTCACGGCGCAACTGCTGCTCGTCCCGGAAGCGCAGGTGCAGCCCGTAGCGCGCCACGTACAGGTTCTGAGAGCAGAAGCAGGCGCAGCGGCAGAAGCGTCGCCGAGCGGCCGTCGCCATGGCAAAGCGGCCGCCCCACCTGCGGTACGGCAACTTCCGGGTGAGTCCCCACCGAGAGCCAGACGCCGGCAACCAAGAGGCCGCTGTAAATTCTCAACTGCAGAGAGGAACGCAGACAGGGCAGGAACCGGTCTAGAAGGCGGCTTCCCGGGCGAGACGGCAATGTTTCCTCACAGGACGCACGGAGTGCAGGACTCAGAATCTTTATTTTAAAGCTGCCCTGTCTCCTGTTGGAAAATTCTTTGCGGAGCCGCCTGACGCAGCACTCAGGACGGTTGGAGTTCTGAGGTACGACCGCGGCGTCGTCTGTGCGGCTAAGCTCGGGTTTGACCTTCCTTGCTGGTTCCTACCGTTCCGGCGTCACCTCCGGCCGTTCCCGGTAGAAAGCAGCGGGGGTGGGGGCGGGGTGGGGGCGGGGGCGGGCGTGGTCTGTCGCGGGCACGCCCCTCGCCCTGGTCAAGTTCAAGAACTTGTGTTGAGGTCTTCCAGGGTTCCTCTGGGAGACGCACCACTGCACACACGGCCACCCAGCGGGCGCAAGGGCAGGTCTACAAGGCCATGTCGCTCAGGGGTAACCGAGGTGCCTAGAAAGGAAGGAAGTCAGTCGCCTGGAACGCGTCAGTGAACCCTCTTCATAGAAGTTCAGAATTTGAATAGTGACCAGAAGTTCAAAAATGAATAACAGCTTCAGTGAACCCGTCCTGAACCCTCTCAGCTTGGAATGGGCACGGAATGGTGGCAAAGCCCTTACCCCCTTACCCAGTTTCTCAACTCCCATCTCTAAAGCAAACATCACATAAGGTACCAGCCTGACACCGTGAAACAGGCTCCGTGGTGCAGTGTCCCTAGGCATTCAGTCAGGATCTGAGCCCAGGAGTGTGCCCTTGTTAGTGCCTTCGGGCCCTCCCAACACAGGAATCTCTTGAGTGGGGGAACCCAGCTGTGTCTTCTTTCGGCAGCTTGGTATGGTTTCACTACGGGGGTCACACGATACGTGCCAACGTGCATGGACACACTCGTGCATCCTCGTACAACCACATTAACCTGTTCACACTCACTGGCAAACTCTCCATCCAGAAGCATCTCCCAGTGATGGCTATGCTCTTACATACAGTCTCTCACGTAGGCGTTCACCCCCACACAGCACAACCCAGGTTCTTTTTTCTATGGCAAGCCCAGCTCTGTCCTACCTGTGACGGTTACGGAAGCTCTGGACCCGAGAGGTGAGAGTGGTCTTCACAGCCTGTGCCTTGGAGCCTTGCCTTCCTCTCCAGCTATGATCATCAGCCCCTTTGGAGATCCAAGGCTCCAGCTACCGGAGTCCTCCTGCCCTCCCTAGAAGCATAGGAAGCTACAGATGGCCCCTGGTCTCCGGGCAGAGCTTCTGACAGCTTGATTGGCTTACACCCTGGCTGCACAAAGAGCAATGAAACTCTTTCCAGTGTGAGCGTGCAAGGCATGCAGGTGAGTGTGCGCCAGCATGGCGAGCTGTGTAACTAATTAGCATTAACTGATTGGCTTAAAACAGCAGACTTTCTCTCAGGATCCTGGCGGCCAGAAGTTCAAATGTCAAGAACTGATGAGCTCTGGCTTCAGAGAGAATCAAGCTGAACCATCTTCCTGCAGGGGCTCAGAAGGTAGGGCAGGCTCTGCATCTTCAAGCTTCTGAGGTGCCCTGCATGGCTTCACGCCAGCCTGTGGTTCTCCACCTTCCTAACGCTGCAACCTTCTAATACCGTTCCTCATGTCGTGATGACCCCAAATCATAAAATGATTTTCATTCTACCTCATAACTGTAATTTTGCTACTGTTATGAATTGTAGTTTAAATATCTGTGTTTTCTGATGGTCTTAGGTGACCCCTGTGAAAGGGTCATTCAACCTCCTAAAGGGGTTATGATCCACAGGTTGACCTCTGGCCTACACACACACACACACACACACACACACACACACACACACACGCACACATGTGCATATGCACCTGAACATGGCCAACAGAGCCATGGCTAACATTTTCAATGTTACCCATGTGCAGTTTAGTCTTTACCATTTCCATTCGTGACACAGGAAAGTGAATGGCAGCAGCCATCCAAGGTCATGCAGCTTATAAATGGTAGATAAGGAACTGAACTCAAGCCTGACACTCCTGAGTTGTTCCTAAAGGGGCAGCCCAGTCTCCAACAGCACATCTCCCCTCAGATGTGAGGTCACTGGGCCGCAGGAAGCCCAGCCTCTTGGCCCAAAGAAGAAGAGGCCTGTCAGGACCCACTTCCTCTGCAGAGCCTGGCTCCCTGGCCCTGAACCAGCCTGCCAAGAAGCTGTTTAAAGTTTCACACTTGTCTCGATTTCTCTGGAAATCCCTGCCATCCAGAAGGGGACCTGTCTACTCATCTCAAAGGTATTTATCACCCTGCCTGCCCACTGCTTTTGAGGAGGTCCAGCTCTCCAGACAGCCACCACAGCCCTGCTTCGCCTGACTGAGTTTCATGGTTTATAGTTTGCAGGGTCAGTAGGTTCCATGTGTCCCTTAGAGTGTCTCTCCCCTAGCACCATTAATTATGCAAGCAGCGTCTCCATGCCCCTGCCCCAGTCTGGGCTCAGTCACTAAGGGGAACAACAGCAGGATACTTGACAAGAAGCTCTGATTCACATGTACAGTTAAGCCAGCACTGGCCTGGGTCTCCTGTGACCACACATACCAATACTTTAATCTTATGTGTGTCTGTGTATGGGCACATGATGGGGAACCTCCTTCAGCCAATGGCCTTTAAGAGACTGGACCAGGTTGGGGCGTGACTTTTGGGTACCCAAAAAGCTGCCGTCCCACCCAGCTCATTCTCGTCTTACCATGCTCCACACCCCATTTCTGTTCCATGAGTTTTCCCTTTTAATAAAGGAAGACCTCAGGATACTCGGTTCAGAGTTAGCGTGGGGTTATTTGACTGGCGGTCAGCATCAGGCAGGTGCCTGTGCATGCAGATGCCCCCAGAGCCCAGGAGCGCTGGATCCACGTGGAACTGAAGTTGCAGGTGGTCTAGAGCTGCCAGATGTGGGTGCTGGGAACCACACTCAAGCTGTCTCTTATTACACTGTGGGGGTGTACACATGCACACACATGGAGGTTAAAGGACAGCTTTGTGGGTCATCAGGCTCTGGAGGCAGGCACGTGACATGATGTTCCTTGAGTACATTCATTGAAGGACATTCAGTTCTGTGTCTAGGTGCATCTTTGTACAAGCAAATGGCTGTGCAGCTGCTTGCTGTCCCATCATTGTTGACAAGCTCCTTTTACTCCACTCTGTCACCTGGGTTCTCTTCTCAAAGGCGTATATATGTCTGCTGGGATTAAAGGCGTGCGCCACCACCACCCGGCTCCAATATATTTTCTTTGTTCTGCATGTATGGCGCTTTATTATAATGTAAGGGGAGATTCTTCTCTGGTCCTGTCTGCTTGGTGTCTATCTGGAAGACTTTCCTAACTCTCAGAAACTATTACTATTATTTTGACAGTGTTTTCTGTGTCTTTTGAACAAGATTCTTCTCCTTCTATACCTACAACCTATATATTTAGTATTTTTAGAGTGTCGCATACATCTTAAATTCCCACTGTTCCCTTTTATTATTTTATCTTTTCCTTGTCGGATTGTTCCGTTTCCTCCACTGTCTTCAGGTCCAGATACTCCTTTCTCTTCTTCATCCTATTCCTGAGACTTCTCCCCACAATTTCAAACTTTTAGCATTTCTTTCTCTTTGTTGAATTCCTCTTTCACATCATCTACCATCTATTTCATTCCTTTGCTCGTCTTTGTCTTTGAACATCTTTGTCATTATTTCAGGTTCTCTGTTTGGGATTTCATCTTTCTTTTTCTCTTTTTTTCTTTTCTTTTTTTTTTTTAAATTTTCTGAGATATGGTTTCTCTGTGTAGCTTTGGAGCCTGTCCTGGAGCTAGCTCTTGTAGACCAGGCTGGCCTTGAACTCACACAGATCCACCTGCCTCTGCCTCCTGAGTGCTGGGATTAAAGGCATGCGCCACCACGCCTTTAATTTCATCTAACTCACTCTCCCTAGACGTCATTATTCTAGGATTAATTTTTTTGAAGAGTTATATTGTCTTGGTGTTTCCTGTTTCTTTTTTTAATTTATAATTTATGTATATATAGTGTTCTGCCTGCATGTATGCCTGCATGCTAGAAGAGGGCACCAGATCTCATTACAGATGGTTATGAGCCACTATGTGGGTGCTGAGAATTTAACTCAAGACCTCTGGGAGAACAGCCAGTGCTCTTAACCTCTGAGCCATCTCTCCAGCACCGTTTCTTGTTTCTGTGTTACTGTGTTAGGATTTACACGAACAGTATTATTTCACTGATTGCTTTATTTTAGTTTTGTATATGTTTTTGGTTTCTTACTTTATCATTCTGTTGAAGTGTATGCAGTGTTCAAGTGTGGCAGTGTTGAGTATGTGGTTCAGAAAATAATTGCTCACTGCAGGAGCTCAGGGTGCTGGGTGCATGCTCTGATTTATCCCCTGAGTAGGATATTAACTCAGAGAACAAACACCGCTCTTTGGTTCCCCACTAAGTAAATGTCACAGTAGCCAAATTAATCACAGAGGCCTCTTTGACTTGAATAGCTATTGGAGGATAAACAATCAAAGATAGTGTGGAGTGCTGTCTGATTTTAATTAATAAGATCGGGAGTTGGGAGGATAACCCAGGGTAGATGATGGTATAGATTACGTGTTAAATGGACTTTGAAAAGAAAGGAATTGAGGGGGTAAAGTAACTAGAAGGGGAATGTTGGGGCCTGGGGTGGTTCCCAGGTTCTAGAGATGGCTGTGGTTATGTAAGGTTATAATTCAGTAGTAAAACGATGATGGGCCAGCAGTTAGGAGCACTGGGTGCTCTTCTACAGGACCCAGGTTTGGTTCCTAGATCCCACATGGCAACTCACTTCCAGGGGATCCAGTGCCCTCTTCTGGCCTCTGCATACATGGGCCCTGCTAGTGGTGCATAGACATACACATGGACAAAACAGCAGTACACGTAACGTTAAAAAGCAAAGAGATGAAGTTGGAGAGATGGCTCTCACAGAAGACCCATGTTCTGTTCCCACCACCCCCATTGGGCAGCTCGCAACCACCTGTAACTCCAGCTCCAGGAGATCTCATGCTCTCTTCTGGCCTCCTTGGGCACTGCACTTGGTATCTCTCTCTCTCTCTCTCTCTCTCTCTCTCTCTCTCTCTCTCTCTCTCTCTCTCTCCCTCCCTCTCTCTCTCTCTCTCTCTCTCTCACACACACACACACACACACACACACACACAATTTTTTTAAGAGCAAGAGAAGACAGGGTCAGGCATTGGTGGTGCACACCTTTGATCCCAGCACTCAGGAGACAGAGGGAGGTGGCTCTCTGAGTTCGAGGCCAGCCTGGTCTACAGAGTGAGTTCCAAGACAGCCAAGGCTACACAGAGAAACCCTGTCTCGAAATACAACTGCAAACAAACAAAATAGCTGGAGACATCTGTACAGAAGTGGAGACCCAAGCAAAGCGAGCCCAGCAGAGACGCATGGCATGACTTGCGGCACATCTGTGACCTGAAAGGGGACACTTCCAAGATCCCCAGCTCTAGTAGGCTCCGCATGGCACTCCGTGGCAAAGGGGGAGCCCCTGGCCTCTGGATTCTGGTGTGGTGTGGTATGTGTGTGAGAGAGAAGAGGGGGGAAGAAGAAGGAAAAGTGTGTGGTGGGGGAATCCTAAGTCCTTTCTTGGTTCTGTGGGACTCCTGCCATCCACAGTAGGGGTCTGCCAAGTCCTGTGACTATGAGGGCCATAGGTTACAAATTTATAACCTATGTAACTAACTAGTTACATTAACTTTTTGCTGTGGGCTTGGTGGATGTTTTTCTTTTTGAAACAGGGTTTCTCTATAAAAGAGTCCTGGCTATTCTGGAACTTACTCTGTAGACCAGGCTGGCCTTGAACTCACAGAGATCCTCCTGCCTCTGCCTCCCAAGTGCTGGGATTAAAGGTGTGAGCCCTCACTTCCCAGCCTGACTTGGGGACTTTTTAGTAGTTGTTTTGTTTTGTTATTTTTAAACAGGAGCTCATGGAGCCCAGGGTGGGTATAGACAAGGATGGCCCTGCTTCTACCTCCTGTGTGCTGGGACCACAGGTGTGTGCCACCAGGCCTCTTCCCTCTCCCGCTCTCTTTTCTCTGTCTGTGGTAATGAGTCCCTTTCATTCCAACCCAGGTCCCATGTGTTACTGTCAAGTCTTTGGGGCTACCTATTTTTCATCTGTGTCTGGGAGAAATTGTGTCCTAGAATTCTCAATGAAAGTACTAGATTTTACTTCCCTGAACCCATTCCTGTGTTGGGAAACGACCACAATGCTTCTACCCTGGTCTTCTTTTTAAAAAGATGTTTGTTTGGTTGGTTTTTTGAGACAGGGTTTCTCTGTATAACAGTCATAGCTGTCCTGGAACTAGGTCTTGTAGACCAGGCTGGCCTCACACTCACAGAGATCCGCCTGCCTCTGCCTCCCGAGTGCTGGGATTAAAGGCCTGCGCCACCACCGCCCGGCTTAAAAAGATGTTTTATTTTATGTGTATAAGTGCTTTTCCTGCATGCAGATCTGTTCACCACTTGTGTGCAGGCACCCAGGGAGACCATGAAAAGGCATCAGGTCCCCAGGAACTGGAGTTACAGACAGTTAGGAGCCGCCACATAGGTGCAGGGAACGGAGCCCAGCTCCTCTGGAGAAACAGCCAGCGCTCTGAACTGCTGAGGAGCCACGTTTCTTCTTTAAGTAGCAACTTTATTGAGATAGATTCATGTGTGACAGAATTCACTTATTTACAAGGAAATTCAGCGAGGTTTTCTTTTTTGTAGAGTTACTGAATTATGAGGCTGCCGCAATCAGTTTTTGTTTGTTTGTTATTTTGTTTTTGTTTTTGGTTTTGGTTTTTTTTTTTTTTTGAGACCAGGATGTGAACTTCATTAATTGTAAAACCTCCTTAGTAAAAAAAAATAAAAAATAAAACAAACCAGAATTTGTGCAGTGTTAAGGATGGGAACAAGAAAGTGGGTTGGGAGAGTGCCGACTGCTTTCACTCTGTCTTTTCAGACTTTGGTAGAGGCCTTCAAAGACAACACCAACATACCCTCAGCAGTATCCTTTAGGGGACGACAGCAGTTCTTTGGTCTTTAGGTCACCTAGAGATTTGTCTAGGAAGTCCCTGTTTTGAACTAAAGCATCAATGAATTGGGAACCATCCATGCGATAAGTTAGGAAGCAGAAAGTTTCTTGGAAGATTAAGTCTTTACTCACAAACCCAGAGCGCGTGTTGGTCACATTTAGCGTATGGCATTTCTAAGACCCGTGTTTGTGGCTCCTGAGACTTTGAATTTTGTGTTTTTAAAATTTTTTTTAAAATCTATCTTATATATAGAGTGTTTTGCCTACATGTATGTCTGTGTATTACATTCATGCCTGCTGCCTGCAAAGGCCAGAGGAGGCCATCTGATCATTGGAACTGGGGTTACAAATGGTGATGAACTATGTGGGCACTGGAAATTAAACCTGGGTCCTCCGGAAGAGCAGTCTCTTAACCACCGAGCCATCCCTCTAGCCCTCAAGTTTGTATTCTTACGCAAAGGGATTCTGACAATTTCACCCTCATTTACTCCTTTTGGAGACTAGTACTTGAAAAGATAAGTAGGAAGCCTCTCCCTGTTTTCAACTGAAAGAAGCTATGAGTCTAATGAAGAGTGGCAACCATTATTCATTTTACTCTGTGAACATCTTACTTAAATGCTTCACTAAAGCCTCTAGCGCAGGGTTCCCGCCACAGGGCTTCAAGCTCTCTGAGAGTGTACCGAGTATATTCAAAAGAACCTCCTCCGTCTTCCAGGTACTGCACACGGTATTTTTTAATATCTATATTTTCTGTTCTTTGGTGCAGGATGTTCTGTACCCGGGTGCTTTCTGGCCTTGCCCGGATGGCGTGAATATTGGGGAAGGAGAACTTCCCTTCCATCAGGTCTTCACAGAAACTCTTGTTTTCACTGTATTCTTTGGAGTGTAGACTGGCCTAATCCTCTTGATCTGGAAGAAAAGCCCAGGTGTGTCGAGCAGTGGCTTTAAATCTTCTCTGTAATCAGAAAACAACTGCACGAGACCGGCTGCTAGTGCAAACAATCCACCTGTCTTCTGCAACACCATGGCTTTGTACTCTTCCTCAGTGGAACCGGTGGAGGTGTCCCTCCAGTAAATACCTAGGCCTTGTCCCTGATGGAGTTCCAAAAGCTGGCGTGTGAAAAGCTTCACAGCATCCGGGTGACCCAGTGTTAAGACTTTCTCCAGGCCGAGGAAGTAGACGCAATTGGCGGAATTGATGACAGCGGGGATTCCGTAGATGCTGCGTGCCACTGGAAAACCACATCGGAGCTTTGAGTTATCATCAATATCATCAGTGAAAAGCCGGCATTACGCAACATTTCAGTTACTTCGGTGAAAATCTGCAATTTGTCTTCTGGAACTTTCAGCCAGCGATTAAAGGCCTGTGAAAGTTTGGTTCTCACCTGTTCAAAGCCAGCCTGGGCTGCATAACAAGACAGTATTTCACTGCAACAGCAAAGTAGACTAGATCTCATGGGAAAGGGTGCAGGTTTTGGAAACCTGTCCTTGGCAGTGGGAACAAGCTATGCAGAGACACGCCTATAGGAATCAGGAGAAGTTGCAAACTTGGGGTGCAGCGGCAGAGCCCCATGTAGATGAGCGAACAGCAAAGCCCACGTGCTCTCCTGCTGTCACTTGTTTGTTTGTCTTTCGAGACAGGGTTTTTCTGTATAGCTTTGGAGCCTGTCCTGGAACTAGCTCTGTAGACCAGGCTGGCCTCAAACTCACAGGGATCCACCTGCCTCTGCCTCCCGAGTGCTGGGATTCACCATGTCTGACTTCCTATCATCACTTTTACAGATTCTTTTTATTGTATTTCTACTTGTTTATTTTGTGTGTGTACGTATGTGTGTTTTCCTGTGTGTGTGTGTGTGTGTGTGTGTGTGTGTGTGTGTGTGTGTGTATGAGAGAGAATGTGAAGGCAGAGGTCAGATGACAACCAGCTACAGGCAGTTCTCTCCTACCACCCTGAGTTCCAAGGGCTGAATTCAGCCTCAGGCTAGGAAAGCATCCTGAGTCACCTCCGCAGCCCTGACAGTTAGTTCTTGCTTACATTTTTCCGTGCTATTAGAGCCATCCCACGGTTCCTGAAAGTGCCCGGGCCTTGCTCCCGTTATTGTTTACTGTGTGCCACTGTTCCTGGGGAGATGTGAGTAAACGTCTACTTAGATATCCGTCTGCTCACTCCAGGTAGGGAACCCAAGTACAGAAACCGCCCAGATCCAGCGTGGTGGGCCAATGAGTTATATTGGGGTTCCTTACAGGAGCAGAAACGACTCCATGACAGCTGCATCACTTAAGCCCACCCAAGCATGGGTGACAGTCTCGCTCACAAAAGCTTGAGCTCAGCACACAGCCTGCAGGCGGGTTGCAGCATCCTTCGCAGGTAGCTCAGCTGGTCTCTGCATCCTCCAGCAGCTCTGCTGCTCTCAGCCCCTTCTGGGTATCTGAACTCGACTAGGCAGTCTTTACAGCTTACGTTCTCTCGGGGAGGGCAGGATTTAGTATTCCTGATGAGTCCCTGAGCTTAACCAGCTCCCGTTAGAACAACTGGTTGAGAGCTGGGCGGTGGTGACGCACGCCTTTAATCCCAGCACTTGGGAGGCAGAGACAGGAGGAATCCTGTGAGTTCGAGGCCAGCCTGGTCTACAAGAATTAGTGCCAGGACAGGTTCCAAAGTTACAGTGAAGCCCTGTCTCAAAAAAAAAAAAAAAAACAAAACTGGTTGTGTGAGCTCCCTGTGAACNAGTGAAGCCCTGTCTCAAAAAAAAAAAAAAAAACAAAACTGGTTGTGTGAGCTCCCTGTGAACATCATGTGTCATGTTTCTCCAGTTGATGGGAAACTTTAAACTGGAGAAAAACTGCTCTACAACAGCGGGGGGGGGGGGGGAAGGTGGCTGTCCTGGCAGGCCTTGCTACATTGGACCCTCACCGTTCTACACTGCTGGTCACACAGAACTTCCTGCACAGAACTATCCCACTTTCTCTCCAATACGAAAACAGGCTCAGAGTCTCTTACTGGGGGCCACACAATGAATGAGATGTGGGCCTGGCTGGGTCACTCAAGCATTCAGAACCACCCATGCAAAACACTCTCTTCCAGTACAAGTGTCCGCTCGCCTTTGCTGTTAACACAAGCCGACAATTGAACTCTGCTCACGGGATGTAGGTGTTGGCCCTAATGCCCCTGTGTTTCCTCCCTGCTCCCAGATATTCTCTGATAGATGACTACTTATCAGTCCAGTTCCCCGTGAGCAGGCGTGGAGGGTTTTTCCAATCCCTTGCGATCGTTGCTTTTTGTCAACCAGATCTTAGCTCCTTCCCATGAATCCACCAAGAGAAGAAATTCCTACCGGACCAAACAAAAAACACAGCAAAACAAAAGCAACTTTGAAATCTGTATTCCAAATTCCCCTCCCAGGAGACTATCCCGTGAGACTAGCAGAGGCCATTTTCAATTCTGTGCTGGAGAATGGGTGGATGTGGGAAGACCTCTCTGGACCCTAAGCTCACTGCCCACTTTGATGGCTCAGATCAAACCACACGAACCCTTTCTATTCCTGGAATGGCCAGACTGTTTCCTACCCAGATCCCCTGATCCTCACGCACCCCGTTCTCTTGTGGCTTACTCTTTCAGCCCCATCACTGGGGTTTATTAATTTTGTTTTTTGCAGTACTGGTGCAGGAACCTGGGGCCTCGTGCACACTGACTAAGCAAGTGCCCTGCCACTGAACTACATCCCCAGCCCTGGCTTATTTATTGCACTTAATGGTGTCTAGCATCTTCATGTTTCCTGGTGGGTCTCCTGTCTGCTCCGCTCTGTCTGTTTTGCCCACTGCAGTACTCCTAGCACCCAGAATCACTCAGCATAGGTCATGTTCTAGTTAAGAGTTCCTATTGCTGTGATAAAACACCATGACCAAAAGCCACTTGGGAAGGGAAGGTTTTTTGTTTTTATTTTTGGTGTGTGTGTATTTGTGTGTGTTTCTTGAGACAGGGTTTCTCTGTAGCTGTCCTGGAACTCCCTCTGTAGACCAGGCTGGTCTTGAACTCCCAGAAGCGCCTGTCTTTGCCTCGAGTGCTGGGATTAAAGCGCCTGACTTGAAGGACACAAGTTAGGGCAGGAACTGAAGCAGAGGCCATAGAGGAACCCTGCTTGCTGGCTTGCTCTTCATGGTTTGTTTAGTCTGCTTTTTTTTTTTCAAGACAGGGTTTCTCTGTAGCTTTGGAGCCTGTTGCTCTGTAGACCAGGCTGGCCTCAAACTCACAGGGATCCATCTGCCTCTGCCTCCCAAGTGCTGGGATTAAAGGCATGTGCCACCAGCACCCAGCCCAGCCTGCTTTTTCAGAGCACCCAGGATCATGTGGCACTGCCCATAGTGGGCTAACCACCTACATCAGGAGACCAGTCTGATGGAGGCAATTCCTCAGTTAAAGTTTGTTTATTAAACTGCCCAGCACTGCCCACAAACGACTTTATTATTTCCCATAGAATGTGCTCCCTTCTAATAGGTACAATCTGCTTCCTACGTATATCGTCTGGTTCCATCACTAGACTGTGTCTCCAGAAGGGCAGAGATTTTGACTGGGTCCTCTTGGTTTCTTAAGAGACAGGGTCTGTGTTGCCCGGGTTGGCCCTGAGCTCCTCAGTGGAAATGACTCTTTCCTCAGCATCCCCAGTATCCGGGACTATAGACGCATAAAGCTATGCCCAGATCTCAGATGCTTAGAACGGCAAACGGTGTGCAGTAGGAGCTCGACAAAGACTTGTGGATAGATAGCTAATCGAAAGACTGAGGATGGTAACCCCACCATATCGTCCAGGGCTGGCAGGCTGTGCCTTCAAGGAAAAGAAGCCATTAAAGAGTATTTCTGTTCCTTGAATATGCGCTGAGGCCTGGTCCAAGTGCAGAGCATCGAGCCCTCAGGACCTAAAGTCAGGTGGTTTGCAGCAGGTGCTGAAGTTGTGAGTTCAGGTCCAGCCAGGGAGGTTCGACCCAGGAGACACCTATAGTCCCTTGCCACAGAAGCCCCGCCCCATTACAGAAAATCCGCCTACTCTAGCCTCACAAGGTGATCCACCCACCCTGGATGTCCCGCCTACTTCTGAAGCTCCACCTCATAGGCGGTCCTCCAGCATCTTAATCGAGAGCTCCGTCCCATCCCTGAGGCTCGGTCCCTATCCTCAGGGTGTCCCGCCCACTTCCCCTGAAGCTCCGCCCCTAGTAGTGCTCTCTTCCCGCCCATTTCTTCGGAGGTCCCGCCCTGTTCTGGAGACTCCGCCCCGACCTTCTGAGGTGTCCCCCTCTCTCCACTTTCCCGAGGCTCCGCCCTACCCAGGATGCCCCTCCTACTTTCCCTTGAGGCTCCGCCCAGCCCGGAGGCCTTGCGGGCGCCTGCCTCAGAGGCCCCGCCTCACCCAGGGTGTCCCGCCCAGTTGCCTGAGGCCCCGCCCCCGGCGCCGCCCGCCCGTCAGCAGGCGGCGGGGCTGGGCTCCGACCTTGTAGCGGCGCGTCGCCTTCGGCGTGCGGAGAGGACGGGTGCGCGGTGAGGACACGGTGAGAGGCGGGCTCCTGCGTCCCGGCCGGCCACGGCGTGTTCCCCTCCCACGTCTCACCTGGTGGCAGGTAAGGGCCGCCCCCAGCCCTGCGGCGCTCCGCATCGGGAAGCCGGCTGTTTTTGGCCCTTCTGCGACGCTGTCCGTAGGTACCCTGTGAGGAGCGTTTAGAGGAGCCCCTGGAGGCCCGGGGTTCGGCACGGAGCTGGCGGCGACCTCTGAAGGGCTGTGAACGCCAGGCCTAGCCTGGGCCGAGCCTTCCCTGCCGGCTAGCGGGCCTGTGAGGTCCCAGGGGCGCCTCCTTGCCAGCCTGCGTTAACTGAGATAGCTGCAAGCGCGGCTGACGCCTCCCTGCCCTCCGCCCCACCCCCTGGAGATGGGTGGCCTCCATGCCCCTGCTGCAGATGCGTGGGGACAGGTGTCAGAACCTGCTTGGTTTGCCACCAGGTTCCCCGAGGCCACCTGGCATCGCCCGACGGAGTGCCAGTCCCAGCAGTGGGATGTGGTGGGGCCGAGCAAGGGCGGGAGTCGGGATGGAGCCATGTGGACCCAGCCTGGGTGTGTCCTGTTCTCCAGAGACCCCAGAGCATCTAGGGCAGTCGGTACCAGCCCGAGAGCAGCGACCCGCCTCCCCAGGCCAGCAGAGTGAGGGGTGAATGGGAGCCACTTGAGCCGCCTGAGGCAGGACCTTTTTCCTGCAGTTCCTAATTACGCTGGGAGCGCCTTTCCTCCCCCGCCAACAGAGGGTAAAGTCTGGGCTTCCCTCGTGCTCTAATGGGCTTGGTGGCTGTGAGCCTCCGAGGGCACCGGGTCGGGGAACTGGGAGGTATAGGTACCAGGGAAGACCCAAGACTGGTAACTTGTGGTGGTGATGGTAGCTACTTCTCTCCTGGCTGTTCCTGACAACCCTTGCCCACACTGACAACCCTTGCCCAGCTGGAGGGAATCTCTACTGGGAAGAAAAGGCCTTTCTACAAGACTGCCTGTGCTTGGCATGGCGCTTAGTGGGAGAGTGCTTGCCTAGCAAGTCAGGCCTATAGTTCTACACCCAAAACAAAGCACCATCCTGGGGCGTGCTGGGGTCACTTGCCAGTCTTGTGCCATGCCTTAGCATTTGGGTCAAGGCAATGTACCCTGTCTTCCTGGCCCCTACTGGCCCCTGAGCAAGGCCTGCTCTGCCTCTGGCCACCATCTTGCCCTTGTCTCTTGGGCCATGCACATCACCTGTGTGCCCACAGTTTGCCCTCCAGTTCCACCTAGCTGTGCGTCCTCGGAGTCGGGACGGATGGAGGATAGGCATGTGGTTCCCAGCAGCCTCCCTGTCCTCCCAGCTTCCAGCCTTAAGTGCTGTGGTCATCCTCTCCGTTCTGCTGTGTGGAGTATTTAATGGCAGAGTAACCTGCCACCCTGCCCCCGCCCCACCCCAGGTCTATAACCTGCTCTGCCCTGATTTGGACTCTGCTCCCTGGGGGCTTAGAGGAGATGGATGCAGCTCCTGGGAGGGAGGGTACCCTAGGTTCTGTGGTGCTCTGCCCGGAGTACCCCAGACGCTTCCCCTTCCTCCTTCCCAGGCTTTTGTTTTTGCCTCCTGCTGAAGGGCTTCAGCTAGCCTGTGGTGCCGACATCTGGAGTGTTCTCTCCAGTGGACATGGGCACATGTAGCTCCCAGGTGGGCAGCTGGCTACCTGGGCTGTCGGATTGTCATGAAGGAATCTCCACGGACTGACAGAGGTTAGCTGGCTAGCTTCTGGGCTTCCGGCTAGCTGCCCTTCTCCGGCTGGTCCTCTGTCTCACTCCTGGCCCCTTCCTAGGGGCCGTGGAACCCCGGTGCCCACCGCAGGAAGGCAGCAGCTGGATACCTGGCAGGCCCTGTGAGATCAGCCCTGGCCTGGCAGAAGGCCTGGGTGGCGCTGGGCCAGGAGCTTCCCTCCTTGGGCTCCGAGCGGAGCTCACCCACTCATGCTCCCTGAGGCGTCTGCATTGCAGCAGACTGAGCCCAAGAGCTGCGTTGGCAGCTCCGACCCAGCAGGGATGGAGGAAGGCCTGGGCACGGGTGCCTGCCTGTCTCATCTCTTCTCTGCACTAACCCCACTTGGCCCTGGCTCCCTTTGGAAAGGCAGATGCTGACTAATCAAGCCATAGCTCTGACACATAACTCAAATCTGCCTGGCACTGATGGGGCCATCACCCTCCCTGCCCTCTCTGCATGCCAGACACACACCCCTCTTAGCAGCTTCGGGGGCACATCCACCTGGGAGAAACTGCCATCAAGTATAGAGTTGTGGAGCACAGATTTTGGAGTTCTGCCTAGCTGTGTGACCTGAGGCAGGTCACTTGACCTCTCTGTGCCTCAGGTATCTAAACTAAAATTAGAATACATTTCATGGGAGTCTTGCATCAATGTATGGAAATTACTTAGAGCAGTGCCTTGCTCATGTTCCTACCAGAGGATGCCAACTCATGATTGCCACCTCTGCTTCTTGACTGAGCCCTCCAGTGATGCCCACTATTTTCCTTAAAGGAACACATCCTGTTCATGTCGGTTGCATTCAGAAGTTACTGCTTTGCTGTTTACCAGCTGTGTGATCTTGGACAAATTCTCAACTTCTCTAGGCCTCATTTTCTCAATGTGCTGCACAGAGAAAATGACGGTGCAAACCTCACAGAGTCATCTCGAGGATACTCTAACGCATGCAGAGCAGGTGGTGGAGTCTTGGCTCATTCCATAAGCGTGCGATGCAATTGTTAGATGCCTGCTGCATGTCAGGCGTGCACTGCACACAGGCAAGGACCCTGGTGCGGGAGTCCTTCACACAGGGGCTCCTGTCCTGCTTTGTTTTGGGCCCATGTTGACTGAGTGCCTTGAACAGGTGACTTTGTCTCCCCATGCCTCAGTTTCCCCAGTTGTAAATGGATACAGCCTCATGTATAAGGTTAGATCACACTACAGCTCAAAGTCAGTCCCCATGGTGTGGCCACCAGAACTATGGAGGAAAGGTACCGCTCAGGTCGGGTCTCCTGTCACTCATTGTGGCCCCCTCTTAGGAAGATCTGATCAGGAGATAGTACTTGGGGTCACCCCCAGTCTGTCCTAAACCTACCTTAAACAAACACCTGAGGCCACAAGACCCACACCCCAGAGTCCCTGAAGCTCCGGGCCCTCCAGCCTCAGTGAGTCCTCAGGGGCTCTGTGGGAGGAACTCAAGCGGCGTGGCGTGAACAGCAAAATCCAGAGAAAGACACGGGGATCTAGGCGAGGGAGTGAGGGCCAACCTAGGCTGAATGTGAGGACTCTGGAAACTTCCAAGCAGACACAAAGGCCTCTGGGTTGCCATGGAACTTGAGAAGGGAAAGGTGAGTCGAGATATAGCGTGCGCAGCTCTCAGCAGTGGCTAGTGTGTGCCAGCCGTGCCAGGCCTGGTGCCCACGCACTGAACTTCACCACCACCTGTGCAAACGCAACGGTTGAGACTGGCCATCTGTTGAGCTCTGCTAATCTCATTGGTGACAAAGTCCTCCAGGGGATCCTCATCCCCACCCGCCTTCACTGCCCGAGTCCTTACCTTCAACTACAAGGGGCTCTGGCCTTCTGTTCCACCTGTCCAACGTGCCTTCCCCCATATACCCTTGGGGCAATTCCTCTCTCCCTCTGTCTCTCTCTGTTTCTCTGTTTCCATGTGTGTGTGCGCATGCACACACACTGGACATTACAAGGGCCTCATACTTGTAATGAGTAAAGCAAGAACTCTATCTCTGAGTTGATCTAAACTTTCTTTTCTCTCTCTTTTTTTTTTTTTTTTTTTTTTTTTTTTTTTTTGGTTTTTCGAGACAGGGTTTCTCTGTGGTTTTGGAGCCTGTCCTGGAACTAGCTCTTGTAGACCAGGCTGGCCTCGAACTCAAAGAGATCCGCCTGCCTCTGCCTCGAGTGCTGGGATTAAAGGCGTGTGCCACCACCGCCCAGCTCTCTTTTATTTTTGATACTAAGTCTCACTGAGTTGCCCAGGCTAGCCCTGAACTTGCGATTCTCCTGCCTCAGCTTCTCTAGTAGCTAGAATTACAGGCCTATGCCACCAAGCCTGGCTCCCTCTCCTCTTTTGAGTCTTGCTCAAATGTCACCCCCCTGTTTACACCTCTCTCTCTGTCACACACCTTTGTTATCATTCAGCACCAGCTGTCTTTGTTTTATTTACTTATATTTTATGTGTATGGCTATTTTGCCGATATGTATGGGGTACCATGTGCATTCAGTGTCCACGGAGGCCACAGAAGGATGTTGGAGCCTCTGGAACTTGAGTTATAGACAGTTTTGAGTTACCATGTGGGTGGTAGGAATCAAAGCTGGGTCCTCTGGAAGAGCAGCCAGTGCCCCCAACCTCTACGCCATCTATCCAGCCCCTCAGTCCCTTTTTAATCTCCCTCCTGTACTGGCAGTCGTTTTCATAGGGCAGGGATCCTTGTGGTTGGTCTTGGGTTTTGTGTTTCTCTTTGTGGTAGTAGTGACGGTAGATGTGTGTGCACATGCATGTGTGCTTCCAAGGTTGATGTGTCTTCCTCCATTGCTCTCCACATTTTAAAAATATATTTATGTCTGTATGAGTTTATTGTGCACTACATGCATGCAGGAGCCTGTGGAGTCTAGAAGGGAGAAGATCCCTTGGAGCTGGAGATACAGGTGGTTGTGAACCACCTGATGTGGGTGCTGGGTCCTCGGCAAGAGCACCGTTAACAACTGCTCTTAACAGTGGGCATCTCTCTAGCCCTCCACCTTGCGTTGAGAGATAGGAGCTCATCGATTCTGCCTGGTCAGTAAGCTCCAGGGACCCACTGTCTCTAGCGCAGCTCCCCACCCCACCCTGGAGACTACAGAAGAGTGTGTCCCTCTGTGTCTGGCTTGTGTGGGCCCTGCATTTAACTCAGATCCCCACACTCACACAATTGCTTTGCCCACTGAGACATCTCCCTAGATGCCATTTTTCTGTTTTGCTTTTTAAATGAGGGTATGTATGTCTCTGTAATCAAGGATAGCCTTAAACTCAATCTCAGTGCAGCCTCCTGCCTCGGTTTCTGAAGTGGAGTGTGGGAATTATGGGCCTGAGCCACCATGCCTGACTCAATTTTTTTTTTCAAGACAGGGTTTCTCTGTAGCTTTGGAGCCTGCCCTGGAATTCACTCTGTAGACCAGGCTGACCTCAAACTCACAGAGATCACCTGCCTCTGCCTCCCAAGTGCTGGGACTAAAGGTGTGTGCCACCACCACCCAGCAACCTGGTTAAATTTTTGCTCATTCTAAATCCCAAACACAAAGAACAGGATACTAAATAGACATTCCTTACACGAGAATAACTTCCAGCACCCCAGGAAATCTCTGCTCACCAGACTGGCTTGGGGTCCTGCAGCCTGGGAACACACTCATACCTCTTACCCTGATCTTCGTGTTGCCCAGCAGGTGTGGCCTTGCCCAGCAGACGATGATGGCCTTGCCCCGGTGAGCTACAGCCTGCTCCCATCACCCACCAGCCAGCAGGATGCGACTGTGGAAGGCAGTGGTAGTGACGCTGGCCTTCGTGAGCATGGACGTCGGTGTGACCACGGCCATCTATGCCTTCAGCCACCTGGACCGCAGCCTGCTGGAAGACATCCGACACTTTAACATCTTCGACTCGGTGCTGGACCTCTGGGCTGCCTGCCTGTATCGCAGCTGCCTGCTGCTGGGGGCGACCATCGGTGTGGCCAAGAACAGCGCTCTGGGGCCACGGCGCCTGCGGGCCTCGTGGCTCGTCATCACCCTCGTGTGCCTCTTCGTGGGCATCTATGCCATGGCCAAACTGCTGCTCTTCTCAGAGGTGCGCAGGCCCATTCGGGACCCGTGGTTCTGGGCGCTCTTCGTGTGGACCTATATCTCGCTGGCCGCCTCCTTTCTGCTATGGGGGCTGCTCTCTACTGTGCGGCCGGACGCTGAGGCCCTGGAGTCCGGAACTGAGGGCTTCCATGGGGAGGGTGGGGCCCCTGCTGAGCAGGCATCCGGGGCCACACTACAGAAGCTGCTGTCATACACCAAGCCTGATGTGGCCTTCCTAGTTGCCGCCTCCTTCTTCCTCATCGTTGCAGCTCTGGGTAAGTGGGGTCTTGGATCTGGCCCACCCTGAGCGCACCTCAGGATGCTCAGCAACCTCTTTTCCCTCACAAACGTGCTATTACTTAGGTGGTTCACATCTCCCAGAGATCCAGAAAGAATGGGTATGGGATCTTACCTTGTCATCTCAACACCTGAGAGGTTGAGGCAGGGGGATTGTTGAGAGTTAGTGGCCAGCCTGGGCAAATAGTAGGATCATGTTTCAAAAGTACAAAGAAAATAAGAAGAAAACAACAATAACAATAACCAAACCCCTCCCCCTACCAGTCTCCACCATCCACCACCTCCCACCCAAAAAAAACCTAGCTGGACAGTGGTGGTGCACACCATTGAACCCAGCACTTGGGAGGCAGAGGCAGGTGGGTCTCTGAGTTCAAGGTCAGCCTGGTCTACAAAGCAAGTTCCAGGACACCCAGAGCTGTACAGAGAAAGCCTGTCTCAAAAAACAAAACAAACAAACAAACAAAAAACCCAACAGCAGCAACAAGAACAAAACAAAGATATGGAAAGGCAGAAACTGTGCCGTGTGCTTCCCTAATTCTACCCGATTGCCCTGTTGTCCTGCCCTTGGTTAACCACAGGTTATTAGAGGCTCCACGTGGACAGGAGACCGTTGATTCCCTCACCCGTGTGTACATGCATATGTGCTCGTGTGTGGACATAGAGGTCAGAGGTCAACCTGAGTATTGGCCGCAGCAGCTGTCATTTGATTTTTGAGACAGGGTCTTTTTTTTTTTTAAATTATGTATACAATATTCTGTCTGTGTGTATGCCTGCAGGCCAGAAGAGGGCACCAGACCCCATTACAGATGGCTGTGAGCCACCATGTGGTTGCTGGGAATTGAACTCAGGACCTTTGGAAGAGCAGGCAATGCTCTTAACCGCTGAGCCATCTCTCCAGCCCCTGTGGCTTATATNCAGACCCCATTACAGATGGCTGTGAGCCACCATGTGGTTGCTGGGAATTGAACTCAGGACCTTTGGAAGAGCAGGCAATGCTCTTAACCTCTGAGCCATCTCTCCAGCCCCGAGACAGGGTCTTTCACTGAACCTGGAGCTCACTGATTGGCTAGAGGAGCTGGCATTATCCCAGGGATCCTCCTGTCTCTGCCTCCCCAGCAGCGGGATTATTGTTATCGCTACATGATGCCTTGGCCAGCTTTTGCACATGGGGAGCATCTCCCCAAGTCCTAGTCCCCTCTGATGCTTTTGGCGTTTCCCAGAATAACTCCCAGCATACAGATTGCACTGCCTCCCCACCCCTGCACGTTGTTTGCTTGGGGTTTTGTTTTTTTCCCCCACTTAATGGCTTCTAGACATTTCTTACAACGGGACCTCATTATTTTCTTCAGCTGCATAGAATTCTACAGTGTGGAGGCTGTAGCATGCATAGATTTTTTCCCCCATCTGCCTCCTGTTGTATGAACTTGTCTCATGTGCCTAGATGGAACTGAAGGGTAAAGTATGTCTTGATTTGAAAGTGAACTGTCTGGTACTGTAGGTCTGGTCCTCTGCCCCAGCGTGGGCAGGAAGGAGGTATTACAAGGTTGCACCGTGTCCCAGGTGGGAGCAATCATACAAGCCTTTGAGGAGCTGTAAAATTCAAAGCATACATCCCCATGATGTTGGGGTCAATGAGCTAAGAAGATAAAACGCCCCAGACAGACCCACGCACGTGGGAAGCACACTGACCTTGAGTGACCGAGCATCAGGCTGACCTTTCCGGTTGACCTTTCTTCTGCACTTGCATCACAGCCCTGGCTTCTCTCCGGACGCCATCTTGGGTTCTTCTGACTGGCCTTTGTGTGCCCTTCAGTCACTGTTGGTGATATTGCCAACTCTGACTCACTCCAGGTCCTGATCCCTGGCACCAGATGTCACTCCATTATCTTGTCCCTGTGCCCACGGTGGACCTGTGGCTTGCTGTGACATGCCCCAGGGGTACAGCTGTCCTACAGTGCCACTGAGTTCTGGCAGCCTTCAGGGTTCCATCAGGCCAAGGGCTCAGTCCGAGTCAGGCTCCAGCAGGACCGATTCTGACAAGCTGAGCCTGTTTCTCACCCTGCAGTGGGATGTGGGGACAAGCAGGGCACCTGGCCAGGTGCGGAGTAGGTGTGAGGCACCGTGAACACGAGTCTTCAGTCCACAGTCTGTGCTGACCCTTTCTGTACCCTCATGGCCTACACACAAAAAGAAAAGCCCCCAGCCACCAAGTGGGGAAGTGTTCAATGCACCCCTGCCTCTCTGTTTCATCTGTTTGAGACAGGTTCTCACTGTATAACCCTGGCTGTCCTAGAACTCTGTAGACCAGGTTGGTTTTGAACTCACTGAGATAGAGATCTGCCTTCCTCTGCCTCTCAGGTGGGGAGATTAAAGGCATGTGCCACCACCGCCTGGCTTTTTTTTTTTTTTGGGAATTTTTCGAGACAGGGTTTCTCCGTAGTTTTTGGTTCCTATCCTGGAACTAGCTCTTGTAGACCAGGCTGGCCTCGAACTCACAGAGATCCGCCTGCCTCTGCCTCCCGAGTGCTGGGATTAAAGGCATGCGCCACCATCGCCCGGCCCTGGCTTTTTTTTAAATCACATTTTTATTTATTCATTTGGGGAAGGGGGCTGGTTCAGCGCATGCTGTGCCCTGTGAGTGGAGCTCAGAGGACCACTTAAGAGAGAGTCAGTTCTCTCCTTCCACCGTGTAGGTCCTCAGGTTGTCAGGCTTGGTGGCAAGAGCTTTACCCACTGATCCATCTCACCAGCCCAGGATTCTTTTCTGTTTGTTTTCGAATTTATTTTGTGTCTGTGGCACCTGTGTGGGCACATATGGAGGCCAGAGGTCGACGTTAGCTGTCTTCTTCAGTCGCCCTCCACATTATCTCTTGAGGCAGGGTCTCTCATTGAACCTGGAGTTCAGCGGTCCAGCTGGGATCGCTGGCCAGCGAGCTTCGGGATCAGCCTGCCTCTGCCTCCCCAGTGCTGGAGTCGCAGGCGTCTGCCACCAAGCTCAGCTGTTTATGTGGGTGCCAGGGTCGGACCTCGGATTCTCGCGCTTGCATGATAAGCACTTCACTCACTCATTAGCTCTTGTTTATTTGTTGTTTTCACACAGGACCTCATGTGTCCCAGGCTGGCCTTGAACTCCTGATCTTCTGCCTCCACTTCCCAAGTGGAGACTATAGGCATGTGCTATACCTACCATACCTGCTTATTTTTGCTATTTGAAACAGGGTCTTATGTCACTGAGGCTGACCCTCCACTTCTAATCCTCCTGCCTCAGCTCCCAAGCACTGTAAATCAGGATTCTTCCACTGAGTTTCTTGGCATTTCAACTAACTGTATAGAAATGTGGGCACGCGATGAGCATGTAACTGCTGGGCGCTCCAGTCACCGCCTCTGTAGAAAGAAGTCATTTCCACAAATAGCAAGAACAAAAATACCAAAGCCATAAGAACACCGGGTGACATTTGGGACTTGGAGGAGATGAGGGAGCAGATGTCTGAGGTAAGATGTGTTCTAGGCAGAGGGTTACTGTGCACAGGTCCTGAAACAGAAGGCACCTGGTTGTTAACATGGCAGCCAAGGCTGCAAGGCTGGAGCAGAGAGAGCTGGGGCAGAAGCCATGAGCCATTGCAAGGACCTTGGCTCTTTCTTGCTCTAGGTGAGTTGGGAATAAATGGACCATGTTGAGAGGGACAGGATCTGAGTGAATTTTATAGTGGGGAGCAATCCCTGGGACACCAGGCAAGATGGGCAACTCAGAGCAGAGTGGGACCTGCCTAGGCAGCAACAGCAGTCAGATTTGAGAAATTAAGCCCGGTGTAGGATTTGGATTGTCCATGATGCTTACAGATTTCCTCAGAAGGGTTTGCAGTATACCCCCAGCACTCAAGACCACACAGCCCACCATCATCGGAGCTCACTGATGGTTTCTTCCCTATGAGTAAACTGAGGCGGAGCTGCAGCTGTTAAAATCCAGCTGTGGCTGGAGACCCCATCTAGCTAGAGCCAGATAGCCTGCTCCAGGCTCCTGCTTCATGTCCAGCAGAGGGCGCCAGAGCCGCACGGAAGGGCAAGGTGCAGTTCTGTAAGAACCTACCTTGTGTCCAGCCTCAAGCCTGGCTTAGC
This sequence comes from Alexandromys fortis, assembly GCF_014885135.2. Taxonomy (NCBI): domain Eukaryota; kingdom Metazoa; phylum Chordata; class Mammalia; order Rodentia; family Cricetidae; genus Alexandromys; species Alexandromys fortis. Next base: position 6,659,450 of record NW_026067935.1, read on the forward strand.
CTGTGCAAAGAGCTTCAGGGAAGACACCCAGAGGAACCAGGCACCCAACCTCGAGGGCCCATGCTTCTGTACCAAACATTTTTGTGAAGGTGGGCATTCCAGATTCTTGGGAAGCAGGCGTTTTAGCACAGCATTAATCTGACAGCCTTGGAGCTTGTCAGGGCTGGAGTAGCCAAGAGCAGGGCATTCCCAGTGCTAAAAATAAAAGGTGCTGCCAGGTTTGGTGTCCGGTGTGGGTTGCTGTCTGCATCCAAGGTGAGCAAGGCTGTGCCCTTGGAGAGAGGAACTGTGTCCCCCAGCAGCTACAGGAAAGGAAGGGCAGGGCTTTGAGATGCTCATCCCAGCTTCCGAGGAAAACATACCTCAAAGCCCCACCTCTTACATATGTGATCTATAACATGAATGAACTTGGGTTGAATCTCAGCCATTCTCCTTCCTTGCTCTGGGACCAACTGAGTCAGCTGGTTGAAGATCAGGAAGCCTGTGGGTGAGGAATCACCCTGCCAGATGCAGAGCTCCACCCCTCAGAGGGGAGGGACCAGCACGGTCTGGAGTCAGAATAGCAAGGTCTTCCTGGTTCTAGAAGGTAGACTCTCCACCCAGACGAATGAAATCACCTTTGGCATCCTCTCAGCTGATGATGAGCTGTGTGGAATGGGTGATGGCAGGACCTGTGACGGGCTCTACTCTGGAGGGAGTGAGGTGGCTTCATGTGCTCCATGCCCAGGTGTCGTCGACGTCAGCTCGGGCCATGTAGATGGGTCACAGTGTTTTCTATGAAGGGGAGTGGCTGTTAGTTTTCTTCTCTGGGTTGAACTTGGCTCACCATTGAGAGTACAGCCCATCATGGGGGAAGTCATGACGCAGGCACATGAGGCGGCCGGTCACATGGCATCCACAGTCTGTAAGCAGAGATGAACGCTGGTGCTCGGCTTCTCTGTTTTATTCAGTCACGGAATACTGGAGCCCACATTTATGGTGTGTCTTCCCACCACAGCTAATCCTGTCTAGAAACTCCTTCACGGCCATGCCCATGATAATTAAATCCCATCGAGTTGACAGATTAACCACTGTAGAGGCAAGCAGGCACTGGCAGAATAGACCATGGGTTGGATGAGCAACCTGTGTGCTCCCCCTGAGCCCGTCCTGTCTCCCCCAGGTGAGACCTTCCTGCCCTACTACACAGGCCGGGCCATCGACAGCATTGTGATCCAGAAGAGCATGGACCAGTTCAGCACAGCCGTCGTCGTCGTTTGCCTGCTGGCCATTGGCAGGTAGCCACCCAACCCAGGAGGGAGGGCAGCAGGGTGCAGGAGCAGCTCAGCACCATGGCAGCATCCCAGAGTAGCTTTGAACCCTTTGGTTGGGCCACACCTTAAAGCCACACTCTTGTCTCTGAAGATGGCACCAGTCCCTGGGGATATGCTTTCCCTCCCTGCCTGGTTTGAGCATATGCAGGCCAAAGGACTAGCTTCCTATGCTGTTCTAGAAGGATCTGCTGACAGTGTTGAGTCCCTCACCCTTGCTAAGGGACTTACTGGGGAGTGAGAGGGTCTAGACTCCAATGCCATCCCCTACAGAGTGGCCTGTCCTCTCTCCTTTGGGGGAGGGTCAGTGGGTGGTGGCTGCTGCCTGCCGGAAGGACACCGGCTATACCGTCTCTCATCTGCAATCAGCTCATTGGCCGCAGGTATTCGGGGCGGCATTTTCACCCTCGTATTTGCCAGACTGAACATTCGCCTCCGGAACTGTCTTTTCCGCTCCCTGGTGTCACAGGAGACAAGCTTCTTTGATGAGAACCGCACAGGTTGGTCCCTCCTGGGGACTTTGGGTGTCCAGGGAGAGCTAGCTTTTTGTGGGACCCAACAGCAGCATGGCTTGCTCTGCTAGCCCTTCCTATGGTCCAATTCAGGGTGGAGCCCTGGGGTGTAAAAACACCTGCGGAAGTTTTGGGGTGAGCTGTGGTTACCACAGGACCCTGACCAGGCCACTTAAGGTCTCTGCTGTGGCAAGGCCTCTCAATGGGTGCCAGTTCAGTCTGAGAGTGGCCTGCAGATAGGAGGAGCCCAGGTGGGGCAAGGAACAAGAGACCAGCCCAGTCCTGTCCCTTGGGGCCTGTTCCCCACCCCGTCAGCACACCTGATGGCTGTTGCAAGGCCCCTGGCCCAGTACTCCACATTGTGTGAGACACCTGCCGTGTGTTCCTCTCCAAGCTCAGGTGGCTATTTCTAAGGCGGGCATGGAGGGTGTTTACCCATTCTTGCCAGTGACTGCTGGCAGAAATAAGTTTGAAATCTCTCTGTGATGAATGTGTGGTACCAAGCTGGCCCTTCTTAGCTGACATTCAGCTGCTGTTCCCACTCAGAGGGGAGGCAAGATGTTGCAACCGTATGTGGTGGCCTACACCTGTGATTCTGTCAAGGCCAGCCTGGGCTACTTGAGACCTGGCATCAAATAAAACAAAGAAAAAAATGGTACTAGGGGCTGGGTCTAGCTCCCTAGCCTTCCAGAAGTGCCCTCTATCATTCCCAGAAAGCATGACAGGAAAGATGTGATTCACACTGCCCATCTCAGAAGCCCTTAGAGTCCCCTGTGCCCACCCTGGCAGCTCTGGGCTTCCTTGCCGCAGAGGGCTGAGCAGCCTGTGTTCCAGGGGACCTCATCTCCCGCCTGACCTCCGACACCACCATGGTCAGCGACTTGGTCTCCCAGAACATCAACATCTTCCTGAGGAACACGGTCAAGGTCACAGGTGTGGTGGTCTTCATGTTCAGCCTGTCCTGGCAGCTTTCCCTGGTCACCTTTATGGGCTTCCCCATCATCATGATGGTGTCCAACGTCTACGGCAAGTACTACAAGGTAGGCGCCACCCGATCCCCAGGCAGGCAGTCAGTACCTGTGTCTGCTTCAAGAGCCTTGGGGGCTAGGCAAGGCTGTTAGGAAATAATATGCGTTCATTTGTGCCTTCATTTGGTCATCTGGCATTTCCTGAGTGCCAACTGTGTCCAGCACTGAGAAGCAGTGAAGTAGGCCCCACCTTCAGAGCTCATGTCAAGTGACAGCTGGCCTCAGGTCATGGTAATCACAGCAGTGGTATCAGCCGGTCATGGTGGCTCACACCTGCAATCCCAGCACTTGGGCTTGAGGACCGCCACTCCAAAGCCTCCAAAGCAGAGAGGCAGGTGGCTGTGAGTGGGGGGTGGCTGCCGGGACCTGAGGAGAGCGGACGGTCTCAGGACTGCACACACGGGGCTCTGTGGTAGGGTGTGGCTGTTGGGTAGGTGATGGGATGCAGGGAAAGTGACAGGTGATGAGTGCAGAGGTTGACTCGGTTTCAAGGGGGATGGTGACTTGGGCCTTGCTTGTAATCTAGTATGAGGCCTCTGCAGTCTGCTCTGCCACTGCCTGTTAACTGGGCTCACTCTCCCTGGCTCCTAGATTTGTGGGAGCTCCAGAGCTGAGTTCAGACATGCAAGTCTAGGCCCCTAGACAGGCTCAGGCGCCGCTGGGGAAGGGACTCAAGAGCAGGAGCTCCAGGCCAGCTAGTGGGTCTCTGTTCCTGGCTCTGGGACTCTCCCCTGTGCAAACACGTTTCCTTCGACCTCCAGCCTTGGAAAAGGCCATCTCTCCTCAGCTCTGGTCATGGATTCCCCACTAGTTTCTCACTGGGAAAAGTAAAAGGTTGGGATGGAGCCGTTCCCTTCCCTGTCCCTGCCCTCACTTTGCTGCAGTATTGCTGGCCTCAATCTCTGCCCACCTCAGGCACCACCTCCAAGTGGGTGGAGCCTTGAAGAAATTAGCCATCTAAAAAAAATGACCCAGCCCTCAGAAAGGGCACCCCAAGAGCTCCACTGAGGTCTGCTCTCGGAGTCTGCCCTATCAGAAGGAAGTGGGGCTGGGGCTGGGGCAGGCAGTTGGGATGGAGGTGGGTCCAGGAGGGTAGTGAAACTGTCCTGCCCATTCCTATCCACAGAGGCTATCCAAGGAGGTCCAGAGTGCCCTGGCCAGAGCCAGCACCACAGCCGAGGAAACCATCAGCGCCATGAAGACCGTGCGCAGCTTCGCCAATGAGGAAGAGGAGGCGGAGGTGTTCCTTCGCAAGCTGCAGCAGGTGTACAAGCTGAACAGGAAGGAGGCGGCGGCCTACATGTCCTATGTCTGGGGCAGCGGGGTACGTGTGGTCAGATGCCAGGGGTGAGGGGATGGGCATCCAGATAGGGAGCCCTGCTTGGGTAATAGTCTGGGTCCCCACATGTGGGTGTCAAACCATCTGAGAGTCTTTCCTGGAAAGACCACAGTGGCCTTCAGAGGCCTCTGCCGGTTTCTGTGTGAAGTGGCAGGCAGGGAGACCTTGCTTCCCCAGTCTAGCTATGGCCCAACCTAGGTTTCAGCCGGTTTGTCCCTGTCTCAGTAGCCTAGGAGGTGGGAACTGGGCCATCCCAGGAGTGGTGGGAGCAGGGAGGTGCAGTTTCGTGGGAGGAAGGAGCTAGAGGGGTACAGGGGAGCCAGGAGGCAGGGACTATTCAAACGACACTACCTGAGACACCCCCTAAAAATGCCAGTCAAGCAAAAGAGAAGGGACAAGCTCAGCCAGCTGCCAAGTCTTTCTGCCAATTCTTGCACAGTAGGGCTCTTGGGGTGGGGAAGGGTTGCTAGGGATCCTGGGTAGGTTGTGGGTTGTCTCATCTCCCAGACCTTCCTTCCTCAAAGACTATAGCAGGGGGTCCCTAAGATTGCCCTTCAGGAGCCTAGTTAAGGGAACAAAAAGTTCTCACTGTCCAGCCTCTGCCTGGCTGCTGTGTAACCTTAATTGGTGCACCAACTTCTCTGATCCATGCTCTTTGCAATGAAGACTGCCTGGCCCAGCAGAGGAACTTGAGGGTGGCATGTGCCAGCCAGGGCCTTACAAAGAAAGCCTTGTGCTGCTGCCAAGCCCACAGCCTGCTCCAGTCAGGGGCCTTTGTAGGGGTTGCTGGTGGGGGGAGGGGGAGGGGTTATGAGTGACAGGTGGGACAATGAAGTTTTCCATTTGAGGCAGAGTCTACAGAGCCCTTAAGGCTGCCTTCCAGCACCCAGTGAGATGGCTTAGTGGGAAAAGACACTTGTCACCAAGTCCAGTGACTTGAGTTCCAAAAGAAGCTACTCTCCTGTTCCCCCTCACAAGGTTGGGGGCACAGTAGAGGGCAGGGCTCTGGGCAGCTACGGCCTGGGAACATAACCCAGGGCCTCTCCCCTCTGTGCAGCTCACACTCCTGGTGGTCCAGGTCAGTATCCTCTACTACGGGGGCCACCTTGTCATCTCGGGGCAGATGAGCAGCGGCAACCTCATCGCCTTCATCATCTACGAGTTTGTCCTGGGAGACTGCATGGAGGTGAGGGGAGCCAGGGGAGGGGAGGGTGCGCAGTGCATGCAAGATTGCATTCAGACCCATCTCAAACAAGGTGCTTATGATATACCAATGCTAGAGAAACAAGCTGTGAACCAGGACATGTGATGTCACTGTTGGAACACACAGGCATAGCAAGTGTGTACTGTGTAATGACATCACTGTGTGAACACACGGGCATAGTATGTACCATGTGCTCACACTGTCTTCACAGCAATCATGTGCTCTGTTGGTGTGAACTTATGTCCCCAAGATGGACACTGTTACAGCACCTAAGGGACTAAGCACAAGACCAGGCAGGCATCCTCCGCTCAGACTGTGCCACCACTTCTTGCTGTGTGAGGTGGGCATTCTCTGTTCTTCTGAGAGAAGCTACCTCATTGCCAACAGGTGCTCAGAGAAGAGCCCTGCTGTTACAGCTGCACTTAGAACGGTGTGTTTGCAGCCAGAGAGATGGATGCAGAGTATTCATTAGAACCCATGTAAAAGTCCAAGTAGGGCCAAGGCTATGGCTCCCTTGGTAGAGCGCTTGCTGAGCATGGGTAATTCCAGGTTCTATCCCCAGCCCTGAATCAAGGAGGCTTGCTGGTGTGGGCCTCACCACAGCCCTGGAGGGGTACAAGCAGGTTAGGTCTGGGACCTTTGACTTGAGTGGGAGGCAAAGTGGGGAACTAACACTTGACAGCTTGGGCATCAACTCAGAGTCCCCAGCACTGCAACTGGGATACCTCTGAGACTCTTTGCTATCACCAGCGTTGGGGAGCCCAGGCTGGCCATACCATGACTATCCCTTTATAGACTTTCTTTCCCTCCCCAATGCCTTGACATGGTGGGCATACCTTTAATACTGGCAGCAGAGACAGATGGGTCTCTGTGAGCCTCAGGACAGCCTGGCCAGATTGTAAAATCCTGTATGAAAGAATCCTCTTCAACCACATATTGAGTTGTTTGAGACCATCCTGGGCTGCGTGAGGCCCTGGAAAAACAATTGCCAGACTTTAATCCTAGCATTTGGGAGGCAGAGACTGGCAGATCTCTGGGAGTTCGAGGTCAGCCCTGGGCTACATAGCAAATTCCAGAACAGGCATACATAAACCCTGACTTTAAAAAAAAGAAAGAAAGAAAGAAAGAAAGAAAGAAAGAAAGAAAGAAAGAAAGAAAGAAAAGACTTGATTCTCACTCTGCCACGCTTACCACACACACCCTCTGCATGGCATGCAGCATTCAGCATAGTGGCAGTAGAATCAACAAGACCAGCCCTGGGCCCTGGGTCCTAATGCTGGGTCACAGGGGCATCACTTTTTCATACCACCTTCATTTTTTCATGATCACTGTCTGCTGTACCAGCAGGTGGCATCTAGGGGTCCCCTGCATCTCCTTCAAAGCTGCAGTTCTGTCCTGGGACTCCCCACACCCCATTACTGGTGAGTGTCAGGAACGGACTGTCAGTGGGACCAGGGTGTATGTCTTTCTTGCAGTCAGTGGGCTCCGTCTACAGTGGCCTGATGCAGGGAGTTGGGGCCGCTGAGAAGGTGTTCGAGTTCATCGACCGGCAGCCAACCATGGTGCATGACGGGAGCTTGGCTCCTGACCACCTAGAGGGCCGGGTGGATTTTGAAAACGTCACCTTCACTTACCGCACTCGGCCCCACACACAGGTCCTTCAGGTAAGAACGACTCAGGGCCTGCCAGGACCATCCTTCCTACATCTTGGTTGTGTGGCCAGGAGCAAGTAAGGCCAGTCCCTGGGCTCCATTGAGGAAACCTACCCTTAACTGAACTCCAGGAAGACCTGTTAGAGAGGGCTAGACAATGCTCAAGTAGAGGGTCTGCCTAGCGGGCTTCCATCCCTAGTGCCAAAAAAAGGATTGTGTGTGTTGGGGGAGAGGGGGCTCTTCAGTCACTAATCAGAAGCGGATTGGTGGGACCAGAGGTGTGCTGTAGTCATGGAACACAATCAGAAGCTCAGCGAGTAGTGAATCTGGGCTCTGCTGAGGAGAGGGGTAATGACAGACAAGCAGGACTTCTCAGAAGTGACCTTTGAGTAAGACCTGTCCAGGAAGCAGGAGCTGAGCAGGTGGCTCTCTGCAGAACACACTCCAGCAAAGGAGCCACTGAGCCAGTCCTGGTGCTCCGGCTTGTCATCCCAGCTACAGAGGAGACCCAGGGCAGGAGGACCACAAGTCAAGGGCCCCCTGGGCTGCAGAGCAATGAGTGCCAGGCCAGTTAGTGAAAGGAGGGCTGGACTAAATTCCACCTTTTGGGAGTCTGCAACAGGAGGATTGCCACTAGTTTAAGGCTGGCCTGGGCTGTATAGGAAGTTCTAGACTGCCCAAGGCCCCAGTATGGAGATGTAGCTCAGTGGGTGAGATTTTGGTTAGCACACATAAGGCTCTGGGTTCAATCCCCAGTACCTCAAAGAAAAAACAACCCTCCCCCAGGCCTGGTGTCCTAGAAAGACCACTCAGGTGCTGGCCAGCAGCACCAGCTGAGGCAGAGGGCAGGGGGTAAACTGGGTGATACCCTCCTGCCTATGAGACCTGGACATCTTGTGTCCCTGCAGAATGTCTCCTTCAGCCTGTCCCCAGGCAAGGTGACAGCCCTGGTGGGGCCCTCTGGCAGCGGGAAGAGCTCCTGTGTGAACATCCTAGAGAACTTCTACCCGCTGCAGGGCGGCCGCGTGCTGCTGGATGGCAAGCCCATCGGCGCCTATGACCACAAGTACCTGCACCGTGTGGTGAGTGCCACACACCCTGTTCTTCTCTTCCCTTCCTCATAAGCTGTGACACAAACGCAGGGACGTACAGTTAAAAAAAGTCACTGATGTGACCTCACCACATAGAATGTTCTGGCACTCCACAAGCTGCCATGTCCCTTCTCTTCCCCCAGGGGTAAAGCTTCACCTGACCCCTGTGACAGCCATTTCCTTGATTGGCATTAATTTTACTCCCTCTGGACATACCCAGACTGCATGGCTCTGCCCCAGCCAGCCTGAGCTTCTCCAGGCAGAGTCAGAGTGCACGAGGTCGCTCCCATTCCCATGGGCTCCTCACCTGCAGGCGCAGACAGCCATGCACTGGATCCCAGGCCTGGCCAGGCCTCTGGTTCTGTGTTCTCATCAGCATTGACTGTGCAATCATGGGCTGGGTGTGTTCTGATGGTCATTCGTGTGGAGTGTCTTGGTGATACTCACCCTCCTCACCCTCTCTGGCTCCTGATACTACTCACATGTCTCTTTTAATGACACAATTCATTTTATCATGGTTGCTTTCAGGACCATGGCCTGTCTTCCATGTGTATAATGGCTTTGGTTTCTGTTTGTGTGTTTTTAACATGTGTGTGTTCATGCAGAGGTTGGACAACTTTCAGGAGTTGACTCTCTCTCCCTCCACCCAGTGGGTTCTGGAGATGGAACTCAGGGCATCAGACATGACAGCAAGCACCTTTACTTGCTGAGCCATTACCAACCCTTCTTTTGGCTTTTTGAGAAAGGGTCTTTCTCTGTAGCCCAGGATAGCAAACTCTTGGCAGTCCTCCTGCCTCAGGTTCCTGAGTGCTGGGATGTGTGTGTTACCAGATCCAGGTTGAGGATTTTTCTTGCTACTTATTATTTATTCACTAAACAGCGAACCACAGCAACTGTTTGCCTCATGTGGGCATTTTTCGCAGAGTCATAACGGGCTCAAGGGGACTGAGAACACAGGGTGTGCCGTGTGTGGGCTCTGAGTGCATCCCAGTCCCATCCTGCGGCTGCAGAGGGCCTGTCTTGTGTCTGCCCCTCCGCCTGAGAGTCACCAAGCAGCCTTGTGTGCTGCATTTTCCAGTGCTGAAGGATGGTCACTGTTAAAATCGCTGTCTGTCCATCTGTCCACACCTCCCACTCTGGCAGGACTTTGAGTCAGTTTGCTTTTTTTTTTTAAAGTTTATTTATTTATTATGTATATAGTGTTCTGTCTGCATATATACCTACAGACCAGAAGAGAACACCAGATCTCATCACAGATGGCTGTGAGCCACCTTGTGGGTGTTGGGAATTGAACTCAGGACCTCTGGAAGAACAGCCAGTGCTCTCAACCACTGAGCCATCTCTCCAGCCCCCTCGCTATATTTTTTAAGCATCACAAGAGTCACAAGGATCAGGGTGGGATGGGGGTGGCTCTTCCCTCATGCCATGATAGATGATTTGGATCACTGTTTTGTTTTCCATATAAAAGGGACAAGGAGCCGGGCAGTGGTGGCGCACGCCTTTAATCCCAGCACTCAGGAGACAGAGGCAGGTGGATCTCTGTGAGTTTGAGGCCAGCCTGGTCTACAAAGTGAGTCCAGGACAGCCAGAGCTACACAGAGAAACCTGGTCTCAATAACAACAAAAAGTTCTTATTGTACAAGTGTTAGGAGCAGAGTTTGAATCCCCAGAACTTATGTAAATGTCGAGTGGGTGTGGCAGCCTGCTTGTAATTCCAGCCTCAGATGGCAGAGGATCCCCAGAGCAAGCCAGCCACTGAGACTAGCTACATGGGCCAGCTCAGCGTTCAATGGAGAGCTGCTGCCTCAGTGAATAAAGGACGACTCCTGACATCAATCTCTGGCTCTTCTCACATGTGTGCACACGCACAAACACACATACGCAAAACAAATGTAACTTAAGATTTTCTTTAAAAGAAGGTAAAAGTTGCTCCTGTGCTGACATATAAACAGGTATTCAGACTGTATGCTAGACAACACCACCATCTGTTCAGGAGACACTCCACAGCAGGGGTGTGTGTGTGTGTACACATGCATGAGCCAATGTGCTGGAATGTACATGTGTGCATTAATAGGGCTGGAAACCAGGGCCTCATGTTAGATAAGTCATCTATCACTGACCTAGCCAGGCTCTAGTCTCTATGCCTTAAACATTAGTCCCTGCATTAAACATACATAAACAGAGATGGGTGAAAGGTGAGGGCTGTCCCCATCCCCTGTGTGGCACACTGGGCTGCAGTCCCTCACAGCTGCAGTAGTGTGCGGCTCAGATTACAGACAGCTCTGCTAAGTGGGGAATTCTGTGGGCTTCCTCCCCTCCTGATGCCTAAAGACACCAAGCCCCATTTATATGCTTATTAATTAATCATCTGGTTTTCCTATGGCCTACGTTGTCTCCTTACTTTTAAGTTGTTGAAAGCACAAAACTGTCAAGTGCCACGCTATAGCCATTGATTTAGTGATTTTTGTCATGTTTTAGTGATTTCTTTTTTCATTTTTGTGTGTGCGCACACGTTTGCATGTGTGATATACATGTGTGTAGGTGTGTATGCACATGTGTGAGAGTGCATGTGGATTCCTAGAATTACCCCAGATCACTCTTTCACCTCATAATTTGAGGCAGGATCTCTCTCTGTCAAACCCAGAGCTCAGCAATGCTGCTAGTTTCACTGAGCGGCTAGGGAGCTGGCCTCTGCCTTCTGAAGCTGGAGTTACAGGTAGGCCTTCATGCCCACCTGGCACCAATATGGGCTTAGGGATCTGAACTTGGGTCCTCCAGTCTGTGCAGCATACTGAGTTTGGGGTAGCCTAGATGCCAGAGTAAGACCTTGTCTCAAAAAAAAAAAGTGAGGGAGGATGAGTAGAATTAGGGCAACTGCCATGTGGCCTCATGGACACTCACTTGGCAAAGTCACAGAGCTACTTCCTTTTCTCTTTCTCTCTAATCGGGGGAACTTACTTGGCTTAACTCAGAGCAACAAGATTTGCTAGCCCTAGGTTGTCATTCTGGGGGGCCTGAGGTATAGGAGGGTCTGGGTACCAAGGCCCCAGCTAGGAAGTGAGGAGGCAGTTGAGTGCAGCCAGCAGGCGGATTAGGTTACCGACCTGAGACTCCTGGCGTCAGCCAGGCGGGGCTGGAGACGGGGCTGCCAGTGACAGCTGGTGGAGGCTTCATGGCAGCTTCTCCTAGCCAACTTGCTCTCCACTCCCCACAGATCTCTCTGGTAAGCCAGGAGCCCGTGCTGTTCGCCCGCTCCATCACGGACAACATTTCTTACGGCCTGCCCACCATGCCCTTCGAGATGGTGGTGGAGGCCGCACAGAAGGCCAACGCCCATGGCTTCATCATGGAGCTGCAGGACGGGTACAGCACAGGTACCATGATGCACCCATGCCCACCATCTCATTTTCTTCCCATCAGGCACACAAACATGGGCACGTCAGTTAGTCCCAGTGGCGTGTGATCTTTGAAAAAGGTCGTGTATACCCCCAGGGATGGTGGGACATAGATCTCTGAGTTCGAGCCTGGTGTCAGGGCCACATGGGGAGACCCTGTCTCAAAGATGAACAAACAGGGAGCTGGGGAGGTGACTTAAGCATGTCGCTGTCCTTACAGAGGACCAGGGTTCCATTCTCAGTACCCACAAAGCAGCTCACAACTGGCTGCAACTCCTGTCCCAGAGGCTCCTGTGCCTTGTGGCCTCTGGGGCACCAGGCATGTGGTGCACAGGCATACATGCAGGCAAAAGACCCACACATAAAGTAACGATTTGTTTTTGCTTGAGATTGTGTGTGTGTGTGTGTGTGTGTGTGTGTGTTTAGAGACAGGGTTTCTCTGTGTATCCCTGACTATCCTGGAGCTCTGTAGACCAGGCTGGCCTCAAACTCACAGAAATCTACCTGCCTCTGCCTTGTGGGATGAAAGGTGTGCTCAATTTTTTTAAAAAAAGGAACAAAATGTCTATTTAACTGGGCATGGTGGTGCAGGGAGATTGCTACAAATTCTCAGCTAGCCAGGGCTCTGTGAGGAGACCCTATCAAACAAACAGTGTGTATGTGTGTGTGCCTGTGCATGTGTGTATAGTGTTACTGGGCCACCTAAAGATTTATTTGTGTGAGGCCGGCTTTCAGGAGTCAGCTCTCTCCTCCACCATGGGCCCAGGTCTGAGCTCACTGTCGGGTCTGTGCAGCAAGTGCCTTCACCTGCTACGACATCTTCCAAACCTTCCTTGGGTTTTCTGACAGTCTTACTGTGTAGCCCAGGCTGACCTTGAGCCTGCATCACCCCAGCTTCCCAGAGCATAGCAATCACAGTTGTACACCACACTATAACACCCGGTCTTTTATGTCTTTATTCTGCCCTTTTATAGACAAAGGTCAGCCCTTTATTTGTGTACTTGGCAGCTTTTGTCCTTAGTGCATCTTAATGACCTTTCCTATTGGTGCAAGGACCTGTTCCGCCCCTTCTTTCCTCTTATCTGCATTAAGTGTTCAGCTTTTATGATGACTTATTGACTTGGTTTCCTATTGACAGACATTTGAGTTGTTCTTTAATATTTGTCTTGGTAATGACGATGCTGTAATCACACCCAACACCTGCCTCTGGTCCTCTGTGGGAGAGACTTGACCTGTAGGGACATTCTTTGAGGCAGGCTTGCACACTATGTTCAACAATGTGTCAGGGCAGAGCATAACAGTGGGGTTTCCTAGTGTGCTGGATCAGGGAGAGTGTTCCCGCCGACCACACCAAACACCATGGTGCACTGTCATACTTTTAGCCATCTCTCTGGTGCACATGGGGATGATCCTCACGCACCGTGGTATCTCTTCCTGAGCTACCGTCTGTAGGTGGTCCCAACTGGGGACCCTCAAAAATGTCTGCATAGCTGGTGCCCAGGTGACAGGGAGGAAGAAGCCCCCTAATAACTCACTCTGTGCCTCCTCCATGCAGAGACTGGGGAGAAAGGAGCCCAGCTGTCAGGTGGCCAGAAGCAGCGGGTGGCCATGGCTCGGGCTCTGGTGCGGAACCCACCTGTGCTCATCCTGGATGAAGCCACTAGTGCTCTGGATGCAGAGAGTGAATACCTGGTGAGTGGAGGGAGGGGGCTGCTGGACGGAGGGTGTGGCCAGGCGCCCTGAGAGCTGGCTACAGGCTCTCTTGGGTCATGAAAGGGAAGCAGGGAGTTCTGGGCATGGGCTCTTTGGGGCCTGGGCCCCCAGCTCTAAGCAGAGCTACAGTCAAGTGCCATGGAAACAGTGTCCTGCCAGAGGACCCGATAGGAAGCCCATCCTGTGTGTTTCTGTGTTCCCTCCTCCTCCCTCTCCTTCACTGCTTTTGTTCTGCAGCACAATACTCAAGCCCGAAGGCCCTGCAACTTATGGTGTGGCTTTAAGTCGTTTCTCCCTTCTAAGCCTAGCTTTCAGTGATAGGACACAGCTGTCACCTCAGGGGGACAATATAGAGTTTATTCTGGAGCCAAATAAGTGACTGTGGCCCAGGAACACAGATCAGGTTATCCTCAGCTCCATGGTCCAATATGGAAACAGGTTCCAGTTTCATGAAGTTTTTATAGTGGCAGAACAAAGAGTCCAAATGGAGACACTTCAGATACATTGGTGGAAACATCAGAGGCAGTTCCAGCAAAGCTGGGAGGCTCTGTCATGGGCCCCATTTTCTGTCTGATGACACACTTAGCTTTTGGGTTGTGGTAACCAGGGTCTGCTAAGTTAACCCATCCCAAAAGGGTTTTTACCTGTTAGTCACAGTTTGTTAAGTCTAACACAGGTGGGCAAATCTCACCCTTGGGGTTTGAAACCAGCCTGTGGTGTCACCACAGTTCTGACGAGACACACTCATTTCCAGAAATCCTCGCTCACAGCTCCTGTTGGCTAGCATGGCATTTTATGCATGGGTTCCACATAGTACCAATTTATATAGCATCCCTCACAGGAACTCATCCCCGGGGTCTGATGTAGATGAGGCAAGGTGATAGATAGTCAGGGCAGTCTTGAGAGAGGCCATAAAGGAAGACAGTCCTCAGCCAGGCAGTAGTGGTGCACACCTTTAATCCCAGTACTCAGAGGCAGAGGCAGGTGGATCTCTGTGAGTTTGAAGCCAGCCTGGTTGATGGAGTGAGTTTCAGGACAGCCAGAGCTAAACAGTGAAACCCTATCTCAAAAAAAAAAAAGGGAAGACAATTCTCTATCAGTGAGCCTGCTGGCTGTGCTCCAGATCTGATAGCGTTCACATGTGGCATGTAGTAGGGTTTATATTAAAATAAGAATACCAGCAATGAAGGAAACATTTTAAACAACCGAAATTTACCTATTGTTTAAAAAAACCAGATCGGCCATGTCTGTATTTATAGTTATTGGTATTCTGAACTGTCGTCTTAGATCTTTTAACTTAAGCTTTTCCTTTGGCCAGCTGGATGGCATAGCTCTAGCCTTGCATGATGGGGCAGCTAACTAGGAAAGACAGATCTGCAGTCCACACTGTAGCTCTGGCCTGTGGACGCTCACCTTGGCTAAACTGGTCCCCTTGATCTCCTCAGCATGTGCTGACTGGTGGTGAGGGGAGCAGGAGCTCAGGCTTGTAGCACTGAGGAATCCAGCCTTCACAGACCCAATAGGATCCTTTTACTTCAGTGGCAGAAACAGAAGTAGGAATCTGGGGACCATCCATTTCCTTTTCATTAGGAAAATACGATTATTGTTTAAATTAGTCCCAGCTAACCATACTGTGGGACAGTTTAGACACTGATTTAGTCAAGAAACATCGGCACTTATGGGGTATGCTTGGTGAAAGCTGATTTTGTTAGAGACCTGTGTGTGTGTGTGTGTGTGTGTGTGTGTGTGTGTGTGTGTGTGTGTGTGTGATAAAGAGTTAAATCTTTGGGTGTCTCTAGCTGGAGATAATGGAGTTCAAGGTACTTTGAAAACATTTGAGTGTGTGATAGGGCCTTTTACAGTGTTTAGATCACTGTTTCTATGGATGTTAAACGATTGGACTTTGAGACACGTAGCCCTGACTACCCTCAAACTTCTGGAAAGTCACTAGGCAACACCCCCCCACACACACACAGCCCCCACCCAGCTACATATTTTCTTAAAAGGAAAATGTCTGTTTACTTTGACTATAAGAATTCTGATATAAAATATTGATGCTCCCATATTGGAGGGGCTTTTTTAAAAAGATTTAAGATAAATTTTTGTTGATTTAAAAACAAGGTTTTTTTAAAGCCAAATTATACTGAATGATAAAAATATCTGTCACAAAAACAGTGAACACACTCAAATCTTTTAGACATAAAAACTAGTTTTAATAAGGTAGGCGGGGCTCTAGGTGAGCAGCCAGCCACAGAAACAGGACAGTTTCCTCACTAGTGACTCCATTAAAACCAGGATTAGTATTTCATCATTTAGGAATAAACCAAGTGAAATACTAAATATCATGAGTGATTTAAAAAGTCTAATTATAGCTGGGTGGTGGTGGTGGCCCTTGCCTTTAATCCCAGCACTCAGAAGGCAGAAGCAGGCAGATCTCTGTGAGTTCATGGCCAGCCAGTTATACAGAGAAACCCTGTCTCAAAAAACAAAAATGTCTAATTATAAGAGGATTTAAGAAACATAAAAATAGAGAACTGTTCAGCTACCTGGGGCACTGACTGCTAGCAGAGCTGAGATGAGTGTCCTCAGCATCTCCCGAGTGCTGGGGTTAAAGGTGTGCGCCACCACCGTTCAGTACAGGTTCTTTTTTCCCCTTCAAATGTCTAACACTTGGTCCGGATAAGGACCCTGAAAACGCTGCTCACTTGTCTAGAGGCAGGGGTGGCCCAGTGCTGTAAGTGCTGCACAGGACAAAGTACAGATGAGCCATCTCCCCAGTCTCGGGCAGTTAGCCCCAAGGGAAGCTGCGCTCTGGAGCAGGGCAGCCAGCTCTGAAAATGAATTTATGTCGGAACTGAAGCAGAACTGTATAATCATGTAGACCTTGGGTTTTTTTTTAATTTAATTTTAATTTTAAAGCTCAAAAACTCTAGAGCCATCAGCTGCCTCCACTTGTTTTTCCTGGGGTCACATTGATTAAATGTCGCTTTATCCTTTGTCATTTAATTGGTGTTCTGAACATGCAGCCAGGTTTTCTTAGACAGTCGGAGTTGGTTTTTTTTTTTTCCTTAAAATTTTAGTATTATATGAACCAAAAGGAAGCTGGTTGTGGAGAATTGAAAACCTGGCCACCCTGCCAAGAGGACCTAGGTTCAATTCCCAGCACCCACATGGAGGTTCACAACCTCCTGTAACTCCAGTTCCGGGGATCTAACACTCCCTTCTGGTCTCTGAGGGTACCAGGTACACATGTGGTACAAATACATACATGCAGTCAAAACATTCATACACACACATTTTTAAATTAAAAAATGAAGCTGGTCCAGTGTCACATCTTCAGTTTACGTGAGGACTTATGTGTCTGTCGGGGCTTTTAATCTATCACCAAAATACCCGCTTTTAGGAATCTGTACATTTGTCTCTTAATTATGCATGCAAAAATAAATTAGCACACATAAAAATTTTGTTTTACACAAACATATAAAAACAATTCACACACATACATGACACAGTTACATGAAAATCACACAATTACACAAAGTGTGTGCACCCACTTTAAAAAGGTTGGGATGGCTCAGTGGTTAAATATGTGTTGCTCTTACAGAGGATGAGAGCTTGGTTCCCAGCACCCACATCAGAGCTCACAACCACCTGTAACTCTAGCTCCAGGAGATCTGATGCTGTCCTCTAGACTCCATATATATGACTTAAAAAAAAAAACTTAACCAGGTGATGGTGGCACAGGCAGATCTCTGTGAGTTCGAGGCCATCCTGGTCTACAGAGCGAGTTCAGTAACAGGCACTAAAGCTACACAGAGAAACCCTGTCTCAAAGAAAATAAACAAAAATAAATAAACAAAACTTAAAAACTGGGTTGTAGTGGGATGTTCCTTTAATTAACCCCAAGAGGCAGGCAGATCTATGGGTTCAAGGCCATCCTGCTCAACAGAGTGAGTTCCAGAACAGCCAAGGCTACACAGGGAAACCCTGCCCCTCCCCCTGCCAATAAAATAAAATAAAATAGTGGGTTGTGAGAAAGACTTAGCGCATAAACATGAGCAGTTTGGCCGAGGACACGTAATATGACCCCTTCCTCTTTTAAGAGCCTCAGTAGCTGAGGGGGAAGAGCTGCCTCACTGATGAAAGTGTGTATATCTAAGAGAAAGAAAAAATAGTTTTAGCATCAGGCTCTGGCCTGTGGCAGTTGAACACAGTCCATGCCTGGGACCAGCTGTGGCCACACAGGCCTGGCTACAGCTGGTTACCAAGCCTTGCTCCCCACTACTCAGGTGGCTGTTTCTCCCTTGGATCCTTCTGTGCAGTTTGAAGTTTAAATGCAGACAGCAGCTGGGGCTTTGTTTCTCCCTTGCACTTAGGGGACGTAGGAAATACTAAGTGGGTCTCTGGCCAGAAAAAAAGCAGCAAAGGAGCCCAAGGTAAAGGCAAGGCAGGGCGGGCAGCAGCCACAGGCAGGGGCACTCAGCAGTGCTTCAAGGTGGAGCTCAACAGCAAAGACAAAGCAAAGCCCCTGGGGCCCAAGGAGTCCCCTGAGCCTTAGGGACCTCAGCTCAGACCAAACTGGTCTTCAACCAAAAGGAACCTTAGGATGGGCTGGTAGAATAAAGGATTTTAACTTAGGCTTAAACACAGAGGTTAAAGAAAGCTGCCCAAGGAGAAACTGAAAGACACACCCCAGTGTCTTCACCAGGAAGTGGCCTTCACAAGTAGGAATTTTAATACAACGGGATTCTCCTCTGTCTCTAGTTTTTATCTTTAAAACAGGCCATAATGTTTTCCTTTGATGAAGGACTTGGCTCTGTTAAAGAGTGGAGGTTAGCCTCAGGATTTAGTCTTAGTTCTCTTATAACGTCAATATTTTAAAAAGGTTTACTCAAATTACTAATTTCATTTTTATGTATGTATGTGCACCATATGCATGCCTAGTACTCATAGAGGTCAGAAGAGGGCATCGCATCCCTAGGAACTAAAGTCAAAGATGGTTGTGAACCCCACGTGGGTGCTAGGAACCAAACTCTGGTCCCTGCAGAAGCAACAAATGCTCTTAATCACTAAGCCATCTCTCCAGCCCCCTACAATTGATTTTTTTGTTTTGTTTTGTTTTTCAAGACAAGGTTTCTCTGTAGCTCTGGTTCCTGTCCAGGAACTAGCTCTTGTTAGACCAGACTGGCCTCGAACTCCCAGAGATCCGCCTGCCTCTGCCTCCCAAGTGCTGGGATTAAAGGCGTGTGCCACCACTGCCCGGCTCTACAATTGATTTTTAATGTATCCTTTTAACTCACTTGTAAAATTACTAATTTTTGTAAGTTACCACTTTTCTCATTTCTTTTCCTTTATGAAATGATTTTGAGTTCCAAGTAAAGCAGGCTGCCCCTTCAGGATTACCAAGTTTGCAATGGCAGATGTTCCCCCTCGAAGGAGTCATGAAGCTGAGTTAGATGGGCTTGATCGCCCGTATTTTCAATACTTTCAAGTTTGAGTCTGTCACATAGAGCATCACACCACACATGCTGTATCCTCACACACAACTCTTATTTTGGGAAGCTTTTTCCCAGTTTTTCTTTCCTCTGAAAAATTGCAAGACCCAGAGTGGTGGCACACACCTTTAATCCCAGCACTCAGGAGGCAGAGGCAGGCAGATCTCTGTGAGTTCAAGGCCAGCCTGGTCTACAGAATGAGTTCCAGGACAGCCAGACTACACAGAGAAAGCCTGTTTCAAAAAACAAGAACTATTTGCAAGCCCCTCTCAGCTAGCTAGGAAGCACAGTGTTGTTTGGCTCGAGGTATGTGCCGCTTTGGGGACAGACTGCCCACTCTCACCTGAGACCTTCCTTTCGACTGGCTCTGGAGTTAACCCCGAACATGTCCATAAACGTGAGAGTCGAGACCCTGGGTGTTGGTGTGTCTCTCCAACGGGGCCAGCCATGACCCTCTGGACCCAGACATGGGGTATGGCTGCTGAGCTGGAGGGAACAGCGTCTTTTTCCTTTATTACCAGGGGCTGAGAAAAGACCTCAGCTAAGGGCAGCAAGGCTGCGAGAAGCCACAGAAGAGAACTGGGTGCTTGAGGAGAGTCAGGGGGCAGAGTCAAATGGCAATGTGTCAAAGTATTACAAAGAAATCAAAGCCCTCAGATGCCTAAATGTGAACAAAAAACCGAAAACAAGTGGGCACTAACCAAACAACTTCAGTGAACCAAACACGTACCTAGACCAAAATGCCCCATAGCAAATAAAACCAACACCATCACACACCCTAAGAAGCACAGGCATCTGCCACAGGAGCTTGAATAACCAGCCCAGACCAACAAATGCCATGGGCCCAAGCAAGGGAGGCCTGAGAGCACCCCAGAAGGACCACAGCTGTACACTCGAGATAAAATGCCAGATGGCTTAGACTCATAGGGTCCCTACCGGTACCTCACTTCCAGCTCCTCTAGTGAAAAGCGGATGGTTCTTGGATCCCACACTGGGTAGCATAAACACGACTCTCACCTCACAGGGAGTTACTGTATCCTAGAGCCAATATGAGGGGCACATAGATTATCCCAAATTTCATGTTCCAACATAGAAGCTGTTTCATGAAGTTTTTATAGTAACAGAACAGAGTCCTAAGTCCGAACACTTTCAAACGCATCGGTGGAAACATCAGAGAGACGGGTTATAGCCAAGAGGAGAGATCTCAGCTTCTCTGATGGCCACGGGATGTTAGATCTGACACAGAGGTGGGCAAGGGATGGCAATTTAGGGGGCTACAGCTAGCCCAAGACAAGCTGTAATCCTGTAATCTGGCAGGATCCCCTCTCCCAGCACTGCAGCTCTGTCCAGACAGACAGCCTTTCCGCAGTCAGTGGCCATGTCCTTGGTGCTGGTTAGTTGCCCATGCCCATCCTGCCAAAGGCCGGTTGGCCCTTTACACAGATGGTGGCTGGTCTGGTCCCAGGCGCCATGCCCTGCTCTAGACACTGGAACTACAGAGATAGACAAGACCTCTGTCCTCATGGCATTCCAGTCTTGTGGGACAGACAGGTCACAAACAAGTTCCTATAGCTTGTGCTCCAGAGAACTGTCAATCATCTGTGCCGGTAAAGGGTTGGGCCGCTGCTGTCCAGCATACACACATCTGGGCTTTCAGTGAGCTCCCTTTGCCTGGTGCAGAGGCAAGGGAGGAAGAGACAGAACTGGTACAGCATGGCAGAGGCTCAGTATGGGCATACAGCATGTCCTGTGTCCAGCGGTAGTGATGGAGGTTGTGATTGTGACTTTCCTCAGAGGATAGTGACAGGACTCACTCCATCTCTGTGCTCGTGTTCTAGAACAATGGCTCTCGGGTCCTTGAGAGACAGTAGGTTGTAGGAGCTAAACGCATATTGCAGAGCAACAGAGGGCACACGTGTTGAGTCCTAGTTAGTAAATGTGGAGGGAAGGGGGGGGCAGGGGCCTGTGGCAGGTACTGATTCAGATGGGAAATGCATTACACCAATGCTGGGCATTTTCAGGAAGGCACCCAAGGGTCATTGTGCATCTAGGAGCACTGTGGCACCATGGGGGTTACATGGAGTTGTCATGTACTCTCTGGCACTCACTGTGAGGACCAGGCTAAGACCTGAGAGCCAAGGAGCCACCCTGGGGAGTTCTGAGGGGCAAGGGCAGCAGGGTGTTCAAAGCCTCAGGTCAGTGGAGGGGGGGGGGTAGGGAGAAGGTAGGAGGTGATGACGAGGCAGGACTCACTATGAAGTTTATCAACCAATGCCCACAGGTTGTCCTCTGATTCCACACGTTTCCGTGTTCATGTGACACAGTGTGCCTCCGTGTGTGTAAGGGGAGTGGGTAGCACCAGCAGGAAAACTGTAGTCCTACAGCGGGAAGCGAGGGGAAGAAATGGACAGATGCTGTAGTTTCGGGGCTGCTCTTCCTGGCTCGGGCCTTGGGGCTGACGGGTGCTATCTCTGGTCCTCCAGGTGCCCCCTTATTTAGCACCTGGGCTGTCTGAACTAGAGACTTGGGGGTTGGGCTCTATCTTGGCCCTCATTTTACTACCCAAGAACTGAATGTCAGGTGGCAGCAGTGGGCAGAGCAGCGTGTGCAATGCTGTGCAGCCCCTGAACCTCTCTGTCCCGTTCCCTGCAGATCCAGCAGGCCATCCACGGCAACCTGCAGAGACACACGGTGCTGATCATTGCACACCGGCTGAGCACCGTGGAGCGAGCGCACCTCATCGTGGTGCTAGACAAGGGCCGTGTGGTGCAGCAGGGCACACACCAGCAGCTGCTGGCACAGGGTGGCCTCTATGCCAAGCTGGTGCAACGCCAGATGCTGGGACTTGAGCACCACTCGGACTACACAGCTGGCCACAATGAGCCGCCCAGCAACGGCGAGCACAAGGCCTGACAGCCAGGCTGGCCGGACACTGGGCCCCGGCTGCAGCACTGGAGGCGACCTGCCAAGCCCCACTCTTGCTTCCTGCATCTTGCCTCCTTCCACCTGCTCCCCAGGCCCCCACTGGCTGCCATGGGCAACCCTCTTCTACCGTCTCCCTTCTTGGCCCCTCCAGGCCTGCCAAGGTAGAGCAGCCTTTTTAAACCAAGTCACTGGGTGTTTACTGCTTCCTTCAACGTGCTCCAGTCAGCTAGATTTTAAAAACACTTTTCTTTTTGGGACTGGCAGTGAGGAAGCTCACTAAGCTGTCCTCAAGACTTCTGAGCCAGGAGTGACCACCTGGAGGCCGGCTGGGAGAGAGAACTAAGCAGCCTCCTCTGCCCCTGTCCCCTAGGGGGACTCACGGGTTGGCCTTCTGTCCTTCCAGCCTCCCTGCTCTGAGTCAGGCCAGGGGTGGGCAGAAGAGTGGGAGGGGACTGACTGCCCACTAACCCCTGCCAATCAAAGCCAGTCTCACTGTGAACCACCAGGAACCTCAGAGGAGGGGCTGGTCAGGCCTGGTGGGCCTTGGGGTGCCCCCAGCCCCATCCCCAGCACTTGAGCCCTTCATCCTTGCCCCTGGCTGGCACCCTCCCCTCATGTCCACCCTGCTATTCTGCGGAGGACCCCTGTTTGTGAGACAAGTTCTCTGATTGCGAGAGAGAGAGGGACTGAGGTAATGCCCAGGGTCTGGCCTTGTCCTGGTTTTGAGGTTTTGGGAGAACTGGGTCAATAAAGTGTACACTACCTCTGACCTCTACCCTGGGAGGCTTCCCTTGGATCAGGCTCTCTCTGGCCCTGCGCAGGGCAGACGTGCAGGAGCAATTCGGGGTGTGTCTTGGAGCCCCAGTCTGTGCTCTTCATAGCCCTAGGAATGGAGCAGACGTGTGTCAGCTTTCTCCATGGGGCCGGTGCAGTCAAGTTGATAGTCCCCAAATGCCAGGGACCCCCGTGCTTCCATGACAGCCAAAGCCAGCCGACACCACCTGTTTCTGTCCATCAAGGTGAGGGCCTCCCACACCCACCCAATCTGAGGTAGAGAACACGCACTGTCTAGGGATCTTGATCCAGTTAACAAATTAAAAGGTAGAACCTGTTTACCCCAAATTTGTGGACCAGTCGGCCTCCCTGTTTTTGTTCAAACTGACCAACCCTTAATTAGGGGAGGAAGACCCCACCTTGAGCTGAGCAGGCTGGTCCACTGGCGGGGGCCACTCGCAGCTCGCCTGCCCTTTTGTGTCAGGTGACCGGGGAGAGGCCAGCAGGCTCAGCATTTTGCCATCTTTAGTACCCATAGTCATGGCCCCTAACCCATCTGGCCGCCCCCTAGGGGATCTAATTTCTAGTTCCTCAACCCTGCACTGTGGGGAGAGAGGCCTGGGCCGAGGAAGGGCCCGTGACTAATTCAGCTCTGACTTTAAGACAGGGTCTCTTTATGGTGATCCGACCTTGAACTCATGACCTCTAGGGTCACAGGTGAGTATTGCTCTGCTCGTGAGGCTAATCTGATGGAGGCAGTTCTTCAGCTGAGACCCCTCTTCTCAGGTGTGTCTAGGTTGTGTCCTGTTGAACACTAGCCAGCACAGGTGCTATCCGGAGCCTTGCTTTGCCTATGTTTATCTATGGTGACTATATTTTGTAGATACTTAATATTGTAAAGACCCAACAAGATACATAGATGAGCTAAACTGGCCCAGAGGAAAGCTAGGATTGCTGAGGTGCCCTTCTACTCAGTGTCCCCTTTCTGGGCCTCAGTTTCCCCATCTATAAAAGGGGGATGCATTGCAAGAACTTCCTGCCTCTCTGCTCTTACCTAGATGGGGGCTCTGGGGTGGACATAGGGCATCTGTTCCTCTCGTTGCTGTAACAAATGCAGAAGAAATGTACAATCTCGTGGTATGGAAGACCATAATTCTAAAGCAGGGCATCTTGGGGCCCTTCCAAATTCTGGTGACTCCTGAGTTCTTCAGCTAGTGGCCCCATCACTCCAGACTCAACCTCTCCAGCCTTTGAAAGTCCTTGGTATCTGGGCTCTCCCTGTACTTTTATCAGAACCTGACATTGCGCTGAGGTGGCCTGGGTTATTCAGGGTGAGCTTATCTTGAGGGCCTTGGCATAGTCACGTCTGCCGACCTTTCCTCCAACTAGGGTCCATTCTCAGGTCCCAGGTACGTGGCATGGATATCTTTTGGGTATCCACACAGCTCACCACAAAGGGAAACCTGTAGCCTGGGTCATGTCAACCTCAGAACGCATCTGGTTTGTAGAACTGCAGGTTTGTAGTGGGTTGGTCTTCGGATGATTCCAGATTAAGCTGGAAATACCAACTGTAGAGTGGAGACCAGGGCCTCTGTCCTCCCCCACCCCTGCCAACTGAGGATAATGTATCAGGGTTGAGAAGAAAACCTCCTCAGGATAGGCAAATCATAAATCTCAAAGCTGCCTGGTGGATGATAAAAGATAAGCCAGCCTTTTGGAGAGCAGCCACTTCAGAGAAAGGTAAGCCCAGCGTACCAAGAGAAGTGCGCTTCATCTCTGGCTAACCTGAAGGAAGAGAAAGGGGTGGCTCTGCCTCCTGGAGCAGTTCCTTCTGAGGACACACATTGGCTCCAGCTGTCTCCCGTTAGCAGGCACCATGACCCACACCTGGAGGGCTCTTTAGCCACGGCTCAGGAATTGCAGCCTCAGTATTAGGCCCCAAATCCCCCCAAGTCCCTGCAGCTTCCAGATGAAGGGGCAAGCAGCTGCCACAGGGCTCTGGTGTGGGCAGGCACCTCTGCCCCCCTCCCAGCAGCTGCCACGGGACTCTGGTGTGGGGAGGCACCTCTGCCACGCTCCCAGCAGCTGTGGGTCCAGGACACTAACCTCTTCTAGGCCACGTGGTTAGCTCCAATACCCCAGTTTATAAAACCAAGCCTGGAAGTGAGGCCTTTGTCAGTGAAAGAACTTTCTAGAGTCAGCTAGCTCCTCTTTAAGGGATAGCTATGAATTTAGAAATAAGTGTTTGATTTTGGATGCAATTTAAACTCACAGAAATGCCACAGCAACAGTCCAGAATCTTTACACAGCTTCGTGGTCCCCACACATGACAGGTTCGTCTATCCCACTGGGAACAACACACATTCTCACGGTCACTGAAATTCCAAGCTTTTTTGTGCTTTATCAATTTTTCCACCAATGTCTTTCTGTTCTGGGTTCAGACCAGGGTGCTAAGATACATCTAGTGATATTTCTCATTTTAAGGGAATAGAATTGTATAAAACTGTATAAAATTGATCACAGCAGTAGCTTAGCCACCACGATCTAATTCTGGGATATTTTCATTGCCCAGAAGAAACTCTGCCCATGAGCCCACACTCCCTCCTCTCCGGCCCCTCTAGCCACTAATGTATCACTCTCAGGCTGCTGGCTGCGGGCATTGCACACAAATCCTACAACAAGGAGCTCTGTGTGCCTGGCTGCTCACTCCCTCAGCTTCGTATTTCCAATGTTCATCCATATTGCAGCCTGGGTCAGAACTGTATCCTCCTTATGGCTGAATAACAGCCCATTGTATGCAGACCACATTCTGTGTGTCTATTCACCGCTGATGGACGTCTGGCTGTCTCCACCCTTTGACTATTGTGAACCGTGCTGTTGTGAACATTTGTGTTTTTTTACAGATCTGTTTACAGTTCTCTTGGGTGTGATGGGGTCATAGCGTGACCCTGCTTTACTGCTCGAGGTCCCACCCAGCTGTCGTCCACAGCAGCTGCCCCAGTTTACACGCCCAGTAACGAGTAGGGTGCAACAGCTCACACTTGAGATCTTAGCATCAAGAAGCTGATACAGCAGGATCATTCTGAGTCCAAGGACAGCCTGGGTTGCAGTGTGAGACTGTCTCAAAATTTTAAAATAAACTAACAAAGGCAAACAGCCATGCCCAAGGGTTCCAGTTTCTCCCTGTCCCCTTAGTGTTTGATATTTTCTGTTACCTGTTTTTTAGTTATATAGGCTGGAAAGGCAGGAAAGCCGCCAGCCTCTGGTGCTGATGTGGGTTCTGAGGCTCCTCCTCGTGTTGAAGCACTGTAGCCTCTGAGCCATTTCCCCAGCCTGTTTATTTAGATGGATTTGTTTGTTTGGAGACAGGGCTTCACTACATAGCCCTGGCTATCCTGTAACTTACAATGTAGATCAGGCTGGCCGTGGACTCACAGAAATCCACCTGCCTCTGCCTCCTGAGTTCTGAGATTAAAGGGGTGTACCACTACACCCAGCTCTAGAGACTGAATCTTACTCTGTAGCCCAGGCTGGCATTGAATTCATAGACCCCCCCCCCCTGCTAACTCAGCCTCCAGAGTGCTAGAATTACTAAAGCCGCCACACTTGGCAAAAGGTTGGCTTTCTGTAAGGGCTGGTGGGACGGCTCAGCGGGTAAAGGCACTTGCTGCCAAACTGATGAGCTGGGTTTGATGTCTGGAGTCCACTTGAAAGGGGAGAACCAACTCCTGAAAATTGTCTTCTGATTCCCACATAGACGCTGTGACACATACACACGTACATACACACACATACACACACGTACATACACACATACACACGTACATACACACATATACACATGTACACACACATACACACATATACACATGTACACACATATACACACGTACATACACACATGCACACACGTACACATATACACACATACATACACACACATATACACACGCACATACACACATATACACACACACAATGTAAAAAAGCCTGTTAGGGACTAGAGAGACGAGTCAGTGGTTAATACCACTGGCCACTCTTCCTGAAGACCTAGGTTTGAATCTCAGCTCCCACGTGGTAACTCAAAACCGCCTGTAACTCCAGTTCCGGGGGATCCCAAGCCTCTTCTGGTCTCTGGTAGCACTGTATCCTTTTGGTGCACCCACATGTACATAAGGAGCTGAGGCCCAGTAGCTGCAGGTCAGTTCCACCAGGCTGCTCCACGTGTAGGGCTTGGAAGGCAGGGGCACAGGCTGGCCTTCATCCAGAAACCACTGGGTCAGGTTTGAGGAAGCAGGGTGGCAACGGAACTGCTGAGTCACTAAATGCCAGGTGTCCTCATGGGTTAGAATGTCCTGTCTCAGATGCCCTGCAAGATACCTGGGACACCTTGAGGAAAAGTCGTGCTGGCCCCCAAAGCCTTGTGGGTCAGTGTCAGGACAGCACATGACGATTAAAGTGAGGAGGTAAATTTGACTCCGTGGTTCTCTGGCTGGACCTCAGCGCTGCAGGGAAAGGTGCGTTAAGACATTGGAGATGATGATGTAGATGACGGAGTTATTTTTTAAGACAGGGTCTTGCTATGTAGTCCAGACTAGCCTCAGTCTCCAGAGTGCTGGGGTTCAGCCCTTCCCTGCCTAAGGATGACTGCATTGCAAAGCCTGGGAACCCATTGTGTGTCTGTCAGTCTGGGTTTGGGAAAGTGCAGGTCAGTCTTCTGGGAACTGGCATTATCTTTCTCAGTGGGAGCATCAGCCACTTGAATACTTACTTCCTGGTTATGCATGAAGCCAGGCACTGAATCCAAAAGAAAGGCACGGTACAGGATGTGCGGTAGAATGTTATCTGGGGAGATGCTGTGATTGGCACGTGTTCCTCTGAGAAACCTGATCCCAGCACCAGGGACACAGAGGGAGGTGATCAGGCCATCAGAGGGCCCATGGGCATCTGTCAAAGCAACTCTGGCACACTCTTGCTCTTGCCACGTGGCATTTCCTACCAAGCAAGAGGCCTGTGCCTCAGTCTCTGGGACCACAACACACAAATACATTTCAGTTCATGATAAACTAACCTGGTCTGTGGGATGTGTGTCATGTGTGATGGTGCCTGCCTGAACTCTCGCAGCACTTGGGAGGTGGAGACAGGAGGATCAATAGTTCAAGGTCATGCTTGGCTTTGTAGTGAATTTGAGACCTGTGCAGGCTGAGATCCTATCTCAAATACTGAACACTGAACAACAGTAGCGAAGGGAGTGTACATCTGTAGTGGGCTGTGTCTCTGAGGTTTGCAGACAGAGCATGAAGGTGTCATACAATCAAGTATGTATTTCACTAAGAGTGAAAATAAGGGACTGGAGAGAAGGTTTGGTGGAAGAGCACAGATTGCTCTTGCAGAGGACCCGAGATGCCAGCACCCGTATGGGGTGATTTACAGGCTTATAACCACTGATAGCTCCAGCCCCAAGGGAAGACACTCATGCTCAAACCCACAAGAGGCATATATATATAAATTTAAAAGAGGAGTGGGCTACATAGCCCAACCCTGATGAAACCATTCCAGACAGCTGTCCTAATGCTGGTACATGTCCACTGTAATGTTCTCGGAAGAGGTTTGACTAACCAAATGACCTCTGGACATGGAAGCCAGAGTGCTAAGAACCTGCACCAGCCCACCTCGGGAAGACTTCCTGGAAGAGATGAAAATCTGTCCCCCATCTCTGCTGACTGAGCAGACATCACTGAGCCCATGGGAGCGGGCCGGCCCCACAGGGAAGCTGCAGTCCATCATGGCATCACCCAGGGAGTCCTGGTTTCCTCCATTCCAGGGAGGCGTGCCAGGGTGCTCATACCTATAATCCCAACATTTGGAGGATCATGAGTTGGAGGCCCACACAGCCTGGACTACATCATAGTAGGACTGTCTCAAAAAAACAAATAGTAACAACATAAACATTTCAGAGATAAACCAGGTGGTGGTGGCACACACCTTTTCTTTTTCCATTTATTTATTTATTAAAGATTTCTGTCTCTTCCCCGCCACCCCCTCCCATCTCCCTCCCCCTCCCCCAATCAAGTCCCCCTCCCTCATCAGCCCAAAGAGCTATCAGGGTTCCCTGCCCTGTGGGAAGTCCAAGGACCACCCACCTCCATCCAGGTCTAGTAAGGTGAGCACCCAAACTGCCTAGGCTCCCACAAAGCCAGTACATGCAGTAGGATCAAAAACCAATGGTGGCACACACACCTTTAAACCCAGCACTCGGGAGGCAGAGGCAGGTGGATCTCTGTGAGTTTGAGGCCAACCTGGTCTACAGTGAGTTCCTGGACAGCCAGGGCTACACAGAGAAACCCTGTCTTGGAAAAAAAAAATCAAATTGGGGCCAGCACAATGTCTGAGTGAGTGAAGCGGTAGAGAATCAGCCTAGACTGTGCAAGCCCTGAGCTCCACGCTAGCAGGGAGATATTAATGATGATAATATAACCGATAATAGTCACTGTGGGTCAGCCGCTCCACACTGAGGACCAGAGATAGCTGTGCTGAGTCACTAGGCAGGAAGCAGAGGCGGAACACCTCCCGCCCCTGGGCTCCCGGCGCTTTGGTTGGTAAGAGGAGCGGGGAAGCTGGCCTCTCAAACAGCGCAGTCCTCAGGGCGGTCCTAACAGCCACCACGGCAGTCCTCAAGTCTCTGTAGCACCTGACGTCTGAGAGACTGAGATCAGCCAGCAAGTCTTTACTGAGTCACCTCTGCGGACCAAACACGTGGCTCGCCCGGGACATCTCCAGCATGAGGACAATGAGCTCCGAAGGGTGACAAGGAGCCGAGACCAAAGGGATGCAGGAGAGCAGCTCTGCTGAGCTGGGCTTGTCTGAGGAGGTGGCATGTGAGCTCCGACCTGAATAGAAGTTTGGTAATTCCTGGAAAAGTAGAACGGCTAGGGGTGCAGCTCGGCGGCAGTGCACAGGTCAATGCTGTGCTCCTAGCATCCCCCAGAGATCTCAGAATTACCAGGTGACCTAGCAAAGTCAAACCTAGACATTTCTCCCAAGGGAATGGAAACCTCTGCAGGGACACACACAGACATTCCTAATATCTGTCCTGAGAGCTACAGGGTGAGAACTCACACACTGTGTTCTTTGTACACTGTGGGAAGTTCACGCCATAGCATGGATATGCTAGGCTGTGTGAGGGAGGAAGGTACCGGACATGCCAGGCACAGGAAGTCACACATCCTAGGATTTCCTTTGCCGATCTCTCCCGCCCCAAAGGCAGAGGACAGGACCCAGGGCCTTGACCATGCTAGGCAAGTTTTGTTTTGTTTGAGACGGGGTCTCGTTATACAGACGGGGCTAGCCATCTCAACACTGGGATTGCAGGTGTGAGCCGCCAGCTTTACATATGATTTGGACTTGTTCTCTTCAGAATCTCTTTTGTTTTTGGAGACAGAGTTTCGCTGTCACTTTGGAGCCTCTGCTGGAACCTGTTCGCAGACCAGGCTGACCTCAACTCACGGAGATCCATCTGCCTCTGCCTCCCGAGTGCTGGGATTAAAGGCGTGCACCGCCACCGCCCAGCTATTCAGAATCTTAAAATCTCACAGGGGCAGAGAACAAAACCGTGGCTGCCAGGGAAAAGAGGGAATGAGTGTTTAATGGAGACGAGAGGGTTTATTGGATGGTGAGTTTTCTAACCAGAGACCTGTGGCTGCAGGACGTGTGGTCGCCCTCACACCGAAGAGTTTCGAGGTTTTTTTGTTTGTTTGTTTGTTTGTTTGTTTGTTTGAGACAGGGTCTCTCTGTAGCTTTGGAGCCTGTCCTGGAACTAGCTCCTGTAGATCAGGCTGGCCTCGAACTCACAGAAATCGGCCTGCCTCTGCTGGGATTAAAGGCATGCACCACCATCGCCGGCAGAGTTTCGAGTTTTAAAATAGCATGAGGTTTTCATGTCATTAAGAGGGAAAAAGTTAAAAAGGAAAGGGGTGCTGGAGAGATGGCTCCACAGTTAAGAGAAGAGGTTGCTTTTCAGGAAGACCAGGGTTCAAATCCCAGCATCCACAAGGCAGCTCACAGCTGTCTGTAACTCCAGTTCCAGGGGATCCAACGCCCTCACCCAGACATATATGCAGGCAAAAGATTAATGCACACAAAAAAACAATATTTTTTAAAAAAGAAAAAGGTGACACTGTCCTAGCTGGCATGTACCTCTCCCCCCAGAGGAAGGAGCCGGAGGCCCGAGCCCAGCAGTAAATCTACAGAACGACAACAGTGAGTTCTCACCCAGTCAGTGTACACAGCGAGACTGTCTCAAAAAGAAAAAAGGAAAGGAAAGAAGTGTGTGTGTGTGTGGGGGGGGGATCTGTCTTGCCCAGAACACTGAGGTCAAAGGTCTTGAGGCAGGAGGAAGCTGGGATGTCTGTGGGGCAGGCAATGGAGGATGTGAGGGAGGATGGGACAGGGACCTGTGGCCCTCCCAGAGGTGGCTCTTAATACAGGAAGACAGAGGGCATTGGAGGGCTTTGCACAGGGTGTCACACAGACACACCTTCTGGCTCAGTGTGGAGAACGCAGAGGGCAGGAGCGGAGGGAGGCCTCTCTTCCTGCTGGGCTGGACCAGGGCTTACCCTAGGCTGTCTATGAGGAAACACGGCCCAAGGAGAGGGACAGAAGCAGCAATTGTCCGCAGTGCACTCAGGAAGTCCTGCTGTTATTTATAACTGACGGGGCCTTATCAGTTGAAATTGCTTTGAAACATTTTAAGTGATTGTGCAAAGTGGCACCGGCGGCCACACAAAAACATGCAGAGACCCTTCAGGAGTGGCCACACCCCGAAGTGATGAGATTCTGTTAGGTACGCCCTGCTTGGGGCCTTGTCGGCCGAGCTGCCTGGCTCCCCTGACCTCTGACACTCAGCTCTCTGGTTTTTCTAGACAAGGCCTAGAACAAGGGAAAGATTTCTCTAAGCAGGAGCCTGGCTTCCAGCTGGTACTGTTGTCCTTGCAGAGCAGGAAGACCGCTGGTCTTGGAACACCCAGAGGGCGTGCGGCACCCTCCTGCAGGCTCTCTTCCCTTTCTCCAGTCGGAGGCTGGGTCTATCAGTGGAGGGGTCCTCCTTCTCACAGGTACTCAGACCCTAACCCTTTCCTTTCCTCCTGGCTGCTCCTTTTGGCATGTCCACACTTCCTCACTCACTGCAGAGGAAAGGAAGCCTCTTGAGAGTCTGTCCTAAACCTGATTTCCTCCCACACAAGTGCATCTGAGGTAATGGAGTCCTGTGGCAGTTGCTCAGGACGAAAATAATCTCGGCATCTGATGGGACTCCTCCCTTTCTTCAGGCCGCAGAATTCATCTCAGGCAGGGGATGACTGCGTCAATCATTCCCACTTCCCCAGAGGATCCTGTTTCATCAGGGCCTCTGCCCTACCTAGGCCTGACTCACCAGCTCACCTAAGGACCGGCCATCTCACACTGGGGCCTTGCTCTCCACAGGCAGACTTTCGGGGTTTTTCCACCCGAGACTTTATTGCTCATTCACTGTGTGTGTGTGTGTGTGTATGTGTGTGTGTTTATTTTTTATTTTTCGAGACAGGGTTTCTCCGAGTGCTGGGATTAAAAAAAAGCGTGCGCCACCACCGCCCGGCCCGTGTGTGTTGTATATGCACCTGTTAGTATGTGTTTACATGTACGTGTGGGCTTGTGTGCATGGGATAAGTCAGAGATGAACTTAGGATGTCTCCCCTGATTCCCTCCACTTTGTTACCTTTTAAATTTATTTTGTGGGTGTGCGCAACCGCCCATGCCTGTTTGAGGACAATTCTTTTTCCACAGTGAAATCTGGGGACCAAATTCAGGTTGTAAGCCAGCACTCTTTCTTGCTTGCGCTCCGCCGAACTAGAGTTTACCAGTGCCTCAGCCATCTGGCCAGCAAGCTCCAGGGATCACCCCTGGTTTTTGTGAGTGTTGGGGAGCAGAACCACTCATATCTACAGTCAGCTTTTCACCAACTGAACCATCTTCTCAGTCTCTAGACTTTGTTTCTCAGGAATAAACAGTGTTAGATTTATGGAAGAGATGGAATCTAACTCAGAGAGTTCCTAAGCGCCCCATTTCCCCTTGACAGCCCTGGCACGAACCCAGCGTCCCCCTCTGAGCTGCACCTCCAACTTCCCTATTCTTCACAACTTTTTTTTTTTTTTTTTTTTTTTGGTGTGTTACAATTAATGAGACATCGAGTAAAGGCTAGAGTTTGGAATTTAGATTTCCTCAGTTTCCCCATTTTTGTCTGTTGTTCTAGCACCAGGATACCGTGCTACATCTAGTCCTTAGATCTCCTTACATTCCTGCCAGGTGGATAGGGTCCAAGGTAGCCCAAGTTAGCCCTGAACTCAAGGTGTGGCTAGAGGTAACTAAGGATGACCTTGAACTCCTGACCCTTCGATTTCCACCTCCCAAACACTGAGACTACCGCTGCACTGCCCCTCCTGGTTGTCTGTAGTTCCGGGACCTAGGCCAGGACTTTGTGTCTCCTGGTCAAGCACTGTACCCACTGAACTATGCCCTGAAGGCTTGTCTCTGTCTGAACTGAGACGGGGTCTTATTCTAGTCCTGGCTGGCTTTTACCTCCTGCCACTCCTCCTTCCTCGGTGCTGTGAACGTGGCCAGCTGCCTCCACACCCGGCATCAGACTTACTGTTTCGGATACCCTGAGTTTTGAGGTTTTCAGGGCTTTGGAAGGCGTCCTTCTCTGTGACCTGGCTGATGTTTTTCTCTGGATTTGCCTGGGATGGCAGGTTTTAGAAGGAAGAGCCATCTGTCTTATTAAAGGTTTGTACAAATGCCAGCACTCAAAGGCAGGAGGATCATTAATTCAAAAATTATCCTCAAGAACACAGTGAGTTTGAGATCAGCCGAGGGTGCACAAGATCCTGTCTCCAAAAAAAAAAAAAAAAAAAGAAGAAGAAGAAGAAGAAAAAGGGAAAAAAAGCAGTTTTTAGCCTTTTCCTGGTGAGGTTCTTCTCACCTCAAACCTTGCTCTTGAAAGAAAGTCTGCACAGCCCACACCTGCGACTGTGAGTCACGCTATCCGCAGGGCTGAAAATCAGGTCCTCCCAGTTCTGGTCCGCACCCTCTCCGGCTCCAAGCTTGGCTAGCCTCCTGGCCTCCTATGCTCTGGCATGGCAACCCCGCGAGACCTCACCCCCCACTTCCCTGTTAGTCATCACCCTCCAGCACACTGCCTTCCTTGTCCCTCCACGCGGTTCTGCTTCTGGGTCCACCCGCCTCTCCCTCTGCCCAGAACCACTTCCACCTCCTGCTCAGTCCACTTGGGTCAGTTTCCGTGTACGATCACTCAGGTTACAGGGTGGGCATCTCTGCTGGAGACTGCCAGAGAACTCACAACTCCTGGGCGTTCTTCTCCACACAGCCAGTTTGTC
Organism: Alexandromys fortis; assembly: GCF_014885135.2. NCBI lineage: Eukaryota > Metazoa > Chordata > Mammalia > Rodentia > Cricetidae > Alexandromys > Alexandromys fortis. Next base: position 6,693,311 of record NW_026067935.1, read on the forward strand.
CGTAAGGCATTGGTATTCCACCCACACAGCCCCCCGTGCTAAGCCTTGTAAGAGAGCACAGCAAAGACGCTTAGAACACAACCAGGCATGCACAGTTATGGCCCCACCAGAGGGCTGTGAGGCTGCCTCCCAGACTCTCTGAAAGGACAAAGGAAGGGCTGGATGTGGTGGCACACACCTTCAATCCCAGCACTCAGGAAGCAACTCAGAGGCGCAGCACTTGCCCAGCACTGGGCTTGATCACCCAACAATACACATACGGGGCGGGGAGTCACACATCTGAGATTTAAGGCAGGAGGAAGGAGGATTGCTTTGAATCTGAGGTCATCTGGAGTCCACAGCTAGTACCAAGCCAGCCGAAATACAAGATGGGCATGGGGACACACATCTGGAACCCCACCTTTGCAAGGTGAAGGCAGGGGTCAGGATTTCAAAGCTGGCGTTTGCTTCATGGTCCACATAAGGCCAGTCTGAGGCTACCTGGGAGCCTGTCTCATCCGGATCCGATCAAGGGGATTTTACTTTCACGGCCTTTCCAGAGGCCTGATGTCTGCCGCCACGGCTGGTTAGCTCCCCATCCTCCCTGTCTCTCAGTGGGACCGCATCCTCGGTCAGGCAGCCCTGGAGCTGCACTGGAGCCACACTTCACCAGGGCTGCCAGATTGTCTCGGCTGCGTGAAGACTGGATCTGCACTGCCTCTTGCCACACGGACTCTGCCTCAGGGACTCGGTGATATTAATGAAAATAGACAAGATGCCGGGTGCCCACATAAGGGAACAAGTGGCAAGAACAGAGACAAGCCGCACAAAGCCCAAGACTGGAAATTTCCAGCGCGTCTCTAGGATGATTATGCATTTTGTTTAAAGCCGTGAGTACCAGCTTGGCTTCTGCTTGCCTTTTGAGACAGGGTTGTATAAAGCCCACCCAGTCTTCAAACTCCGCACGCAGCTGATGCTGCTACGCCTGCTTCCACCACTGAATGCTGGGACCACAGCTATCGTGCCCGGCTTTGTGTGGTGCTGGGATTGGAATCCCGACTCTGCAGGTTAGGCAAGCGCTCTGCCAACTGAGCTCCAGCCCCGACCCTTATAAGCCAAATAACAATTAACATACGGGGGTGGGGGAGTGCTGGAGAGATAGCTTAGCCTGTAAGAGTGCTACCTGCCCTTGAGAGGACCCTGGTTTGGTTCCCAGCACCTCCATGGTGGCTCATAGCTGTCAGGTTCATTCCAGGGGGATCTAATGCCGTCTTCCGGCCTCTGTGGGTACCTGTTCTCACACGGACATGCATGCCGGCAGACAAAACACCCATACACGTAAACAAAACAAAATACAGAAAATTCCAGGATGGGCAATGAGCTGGCGATGACATGAGAAATTTTGTTCTGTATTTGTTGCAAGTTCCAGACAGGCAGACAGACAAATGGAAGAGGCAGCGTGGGGCAGAAGAGAGTTGATGATGCAGAGCTCAGCCCAGAAAGGCAGCCTCCAGATCCCGGAACCCAGAAAGGCAGCCTCCAGATCCCAGAGTCTCGCTGAATGAGACAGCCAAGCACTGGAAGGGTCTTTGACTGTGGGTCCTGCCTCTGCCCTCCCCCTCCAGTGTGGGTATCCAGGGCACAAAGCCCCTTCTCTCCCCCAGGCTACACACAGTGGGAACCAGTCCCCATCACAGAGGCCTGTCAGCCTGCTGCCAGCTTCCCCTGCCAGATGTCTCTCACCCACTGTTCAGCCTTTGTTGTCCTGCCTCCGCCTCCCTGGTTATCTGTGGGTTTAAAATAGACAGGCAAGGGAGGAATGTTGCCCAGCTACTCAGCTGCTACAGCCCTGCTTGCAGCCTCAGATCTTCCAAATCCTTCCCCTGCAGCAAGAGGAACCGCTCAACCGCTCTACTGAATCGAAAGAAACACTTTGAATTTAGAAAAAGCAGTCAAAACTCCACTGTAACTGAGAGGTTTAAAAACACAGGTTAGAAACGGCTGGCGATGTTTTCATTCTACATCCGGTGTCCTCACTCAGTGTCAAGGACACACGTCACACCAGGCTGTTAGAGACCAACTGGCCATCACACCTTTTTCTTTAAGAATGCTTTATTTTTACAGTGAAAGAGCCAAGACACTGTCTCACTTTCCAGATGGGAACACCAAATCCAAGAAGCGAAATGAAGAAGACTCATGAATGTAAACTCAGCACTCTGGAACCTGAGGCAGGAGGACTGCCATGAGTTTGAGGCCAGCCTGATTTACATAGTGAGTTTCAGGCCAGGCTGAGATACAGTATGGGGCCCTGTCTCAAACCCCAAACTGAAAATGACAAAGCAAAGCCACCACCCATCCATCTACCCACCACCACATGCATACACAGAGGCTGGGTGTGGTGGTGCACACCTTTAACCCAGCACTCGGGAGCAGAGGTAGTTGGGTCTCTATGAGTTCAAGACCAGCCTGGTCTACATAGTGAGTTCCAGGCCAGCCATATATTCTCTACATAGCCCTGGCTGTCCTAGAACTCACCACATAGGCCAGGACAGCCAGAGCTCTACCTGTCTCTGCTTCCTAGATGCTGGGATTAAGTCTGTGCCACCATGCCCTGCCTGTGCCCACCCCACCTCCTGTGTGTGGATGTGTATTCCACGACATTCTCACTGACCTCAGAAATTCTTAGTTATTCATCTTGCCTCCTTATCAACACACATTTCTTTCCTTGAGAGTTTTGTTATTAAGGATGCATAAGTGTGTGTGTGCACGTGTGGGTGTGTGCACAAGCACAGGTGTCTTCAGGAGCCAGATGTGTTGGATTCCCAGGAACTGGACTCACAGCTGCTGGACCTGGGTGCTGGGAACTGAACCCGGTCCTTTGGCAAAGCGTTCAGTGCTCTCTGCGACTGGGCCATCTCTGCACATCTCCTCTCCCTGGGATGGAAAGTTTCGGGTGAAAGCCGGGCCTGTTTGGTTCATGGCATGGTTCTCGGTCTCGAGACAGTCCCCAGCTGTGGAAGCTGCGAGATGATGGGTGAGCGAAAGCACATGGGTGGGGCGTGGAAGGAAGCACGGAGCAGGTGTCACACACCTCTTCACGACACACACCCTCCAATGGTGAAAATGCTGTGTTGCTTTGTGGGAGCCTCTGAAACGGCACGGATGCATTTCAATCCATCGCTCTCTCTTCTTTCAGGAGGGGCTGTCTTATCACATCTGCCCTGGCCCTGCTTTCCTTCAGAGTGTGGTGTGTTCATTTTAATTTAGTGTGTGTGTGTGCGCGAGCGTGCGCACACACATGTGTGTGATGTGCCTGCACCACAGCACGCATGTGGAGGTTCTCTTCTCCCACCATGGATTTGGAGATCACACTCAGGTTGTCGAGTGTGTACAGAAGCACTTTCCCTAGCCAAGCCGTCTTGTCAGCCTTCATTTTGTTTTTGAGTCAGTGACCCCACTACGTAGCCCAGGCTACCTTCAAAGTCACCGTCTTCTCGCCCTGGCCCTCAGTGGTGGGATTACGGGCCTTTGTTGTGGCACTGGGCTCCTACTGCTTCCCATACATGGTTTCACAATGTTGAACTACAGGGGAAGGGTGTGACAGGAAAAAATGTGGCAGAATGCCCATCGCATCATAGCAGGCGGCTTCTGGAACACCGAGGACAGGATGGAGGGTGAGGGGTGTGGGCAGCTGAAGCAGCAGCCGGCCTAGGAGGATCGAAGCTGGCAGAGCCCCTTCCAGAAGAGCTTTGAGGTGTGTGAAACCAACTCCCACCCTCACACCTTCTCTGCCCGAGACATGCAAAATCTCACAGTGATTAGAGTTCCAGATTTAGGGCCTGAATCAACACCTTCTGGTGAGAAGAATCTTCACTTGGGGGAAAGAAACATCATGGAATTGAAACGCAGGCCGTGAAAGAAAACAACTTGCTGGCTACAGGAAATGGGAGCCGGTACGTAAGTTTGTGTCTTCTGGTGACCAGCCAGTGCCATCCACAGAGGGATCTGCAAGAGCACCTGGCCTCTGCTTCCCTCACCAGCAACTGCTGTAGCCTACCAGAAGAACCCTAACTGCCTTCTAGTTCCAGTTCCAGGGTACATGGTACCACCTTCCACTCTGCCTTCCATGGGCACCATGTATACATGTGAAGCACAATCAAACACATAAAATCAGTAAGATCTCAAAATTAAAAAAAAAACAAACTTTAGATTCTTTATTAAAGTCTTTGGCATACTTCCTGTCATTCATTTGTTTGTTTGTGAGACAGGGTTTTTCTGAGTCGCCCTGGAACTTCCTGGCTGTCCTGGAACTCGTTCTGCAGACCAGGCTGGCCTCGACTCACAGAGATCCACCTGCCTCTACCTCCAAAGTGCTGGGATTAAAGGTGTGCGCCACCACCGCTGCAGCCCATATTTCATTTCTTGACTGGGTGATGGGCTTATTACATTCTCTACTCCTTTGGGGAAATGTGAAATATTCATAGAAAAATACACAAATTAACTGGTGTGTTGGTTCATACCTATAATATAACCCAGTCCCTATGATGCTGAGATAGGAGGATTGCCATGAGTTTGAGACCAGCTTGAGCTAAATAGTGAAATCCTGTCTCAAAACACAATCATGTCTAAGAAGTAGGGAAAACAGAGGAGGAGAAGGAAGAAGAGATAAAACTACCCAACTAACACATGGGAAGACAACAGACATCCTCACCACCAGAGAGAATTAGGAGAAACCATACCAAGGAGGACAGTGGTGGCACACACCCACAACCCATGGCCCTGAGACCTGGCTCAGAAAGGGCAGCAAAACAAAGCAGACATAGAAGTTCCTTCACACTCTAGTCGGAATGGCTATCATCAAGAAGACAGTAGCCACCAGGCTTGGCTGCACTCCTGTGATCCCAGCACAGAAGGATCAGGAGGTCAAGGCCAGGCTCCAGAGTCTAAATCAGCCTGGGCTGCGTGTGTCCCAACCCTACCCCCTAAGGAAGAAAAAAACAACCTCCAAGAGGTGGTGGAGCAAGCCTTTAATCCCAGCACTTGGGGAGGCAGAGGCAGGCAGATCTCTGTGAGTTCGAGGCCAGTCTGGTCTGCAGAGCTAGTTCCAGGACAACTAAGGCTTTTTCAAGACAGAAACCCTGTGTCAAAAAAAAGGAAAATAAAAGAAAACCCAGCAACAACAGGTACAATGATGGTTACCAATGTGGGTGGGAGAGAGGAATATTTATATACGACCAGTGGAAATTAAATTAATGCAGCCGTTATAGAAATCAGCACAATAGCTAGAGCTACTATGTGACCAAGCCATACCACCTCTGGTACCTGAAACAGTCATGTTGTTTATAACGCTATTCACCAAGGTCAAGATATGGAATTAATCTAAAGAGCTCATCAACAGATGCATGGACAGAGAGTGTGCCATATGTAGACCAATTAGTAAAGCATTTGCCTAGCATGTATGAAGTCCTGGATTCAGTTCCCAGTACTACATAAACCAGTTGTGCACATCTGTATTCTAGAATGCAGGAGACAGAGGCAGAAATATCAGAAGTTCAAGGTCATCAGATTTGAAGCTGGGCTGTGCTACATGAGACCTTGTCAAGAGGGAGAAGAGAAAGGAAAAAGGAAAGAAAATAGGATGAATACACATAATAAAGCCATTAAACATTAACAAAGCCAGTTGTGGCGATTCATACAATCACAGCACCTGGGAGGCTAAGACAAGAGGATTGGCGTGAGTTCAAGGCCAGCCTGGGCTACAGAATGAGCTACAACACAAGATCTTGTCTCAAAACAAAACCCAATGTATATCACATGGAAGTGGAGAGAGAGTGTGTGTATTGAAGGAGGGCGAGCAGGAAGGGACTGGGGATGAGGCAGGTAACGGGGTGACTGTGGGCAAAGAACATGAAACTGACATCTAAAAATCTCACCGGAAGCCCACTGTTTGCATGCTAACATTAAAAAAATAGAAACTTTGAGGTAACTAGAAGGAACACACTGTTTCTCATTCCAGAATTTTGTTTGTTTGAGACCAGGCAGCACGTTGTATCCCAGGCTGTCTTTGATCTTGCGGCAATCCTCCTGCCTTAGCCTCTTCACAGTGGGGAGCACAGGTGCGCCCCACTGCGCCCAGCTTCACGCCTTTGCCTTTTCTGATTATTAGCATGTGGTTTCTCATTTAGCAGAAGTGAGAAGTCGGTGCACTGCAGTTGCCATTGTAGTGGTTTTTGAAACATATAATTCATTTTTATTTTATATGCTTTGGTGTTTTGCCTGCATATACGTCTGTGTGAAGGTGCCGGATCCCCTGGAACTGGAGTTACAGACAGTTGTGAGCTGCCATGTGGATTCTGGGAACTAACCCAGGACTTCTAGAAGAGCAGATTGCTAACCGATGAACCATCTCTTCAGACCTCATTGTACTGTTTTTTGGTTTGGTCTGGTTTTTCAAGACAGGGCTTCTCTGTGTAGCTTTGGAATCTATCCTAGAATTAACTCTTGTAGAGCAGGCTACCCTCGGACTCACAGAGATCCACCTGCCTCTGCCTCCCGAGTGCTGGGATTAAAGGCATGTGCCACCACTGCCCAGCTGCAAACATCTTTACTATTTCTATTTTTTATTTGAAGACGGGAGTGGTGACGTACACCTGTAAAGAGGCTGGAGAGATGGCTCAGAGGTTAAGAGCTCTAGCTGTTCTTCCAGAGGTCCTGAGTTCAATTCCCAGCAACCACATGGTGGCTCACAACCATCCATAATGGGATCTGGTGCCATCTTCTGATGTGCGGGCAGAACACTGTATACGTATTTTTTTTTGGTTTTTTTGAGAGAGGGTTTCTCTGTAGCTTTGGAGCCTGTCCTGGAACTAGCTCTTGTAGACCAGGTTGGCCTCGAACTTACAGAGATCTGCCTACCTCTGCCTCCCAAGTGCTGGGATTAAAAGTGTGCACCACCACTGCCTGGCTTAAATAAATAAATCTTAAAAAAAAAGAATAAAAAAATTACAGACCTAAACAGAGAACTCTCAACAGATATATCTAAAATGGCTGAAATATACTTAAGGAAATGCTCAACATTCTCAGCTATCAGAGAAATGAAAATCAAAACAACTCTGAGATTCCATCTTACACCTGTAAGAATGGCCAAGATCAAAAACACTGATGACAACTTATGCTGGAGAGGATGTGGGGTAAAGGGAACACTCTTCCATTGCAAGGGGGAGTGCAAACTGGTACAGCTGCTTCAGAAATCAGTGTGGCGATTTCTCAGAAAATTAAGAAACAACCTTCCTCAAGACCCAGCAATACCACTTTTGGGTATATATCCAAAGGATGCTCAATCGTGCCACAAGGACATGTGCTCAGCTATGTTCATAGCAGCTTTGTTTGCCATAGCGAGAACCTGGAAACAACCTAAATGCCCCTCGACCGAAGAATGGATAAGAAATTGTGGTACATTTACACAATGGAGTACTACACAGCAGAAAAAAAAATGATGACATCTTGAAATTTGTGGGCAAATGGATGGATCTAGAAAACATCATTTGAGTGAGGTAACCCAGACACAGAAAGACAAATATCACAAGTACTCACCCATAAGTGGTTTTTAGACATAAAGCAAAGAAAACCAGCGTACAATTCACACTCCCAGAGAACCTAGACAACAAAGAGGACCCTAAGAGAGACAGACAGGGATCTAATCTACATGGGAAGTAGAAAAACAAGATCTCCTGAGTAAATTGGGAGTGGGGATCAGGGGAGAGGGTAGAAGGGGAGGGGAGAGAAAGGGAAGGGAGTGGAGAAAAATGTAGAGCTCAATAAAATCAATTTTAGAAAAAGAAAAGAAAAAATAACCCTGAACTAATAGGCCAGACAGTTTATAATTTTTAAAAAATCTATTCCAAAGCTGGGCATTGGGGAGGCAGAGGCAGGCGGATCTCTGTGAGTTCGAGGCCAGCCTGGTCTACAAGAGCAAGTTCCAGGACAGGATCCAAAGCTACAGAGAAACCCTGTCTTGAAAAAGGTCAATAAATAAATAAATAAGAAAACAAACAAAATTAGTGTCCAAATGTCCATTAGCAGATGAATGTATAATGAGACATGGTTTATCTGTAAGGCTGACTGGAGCAGAAGCAGAAGGTAGGAGATAGAGCTTAGGTATCAGGATACTTTCCTGGCATGCACAAAGCCCCATATTCCATCCCCAGCTCTGCATAAAACCAGGTACGGTGGTACGTGCCTGTAATCCTATCACCTGGAAAATGGAGGCACAAGGGCCAGCAGTTCAAGCTCACTCTTGGCAACATATCAAATTCAAGGCCATTTGGACTATGAGACCCCCATCTCAAAAACAAAACAAAATAAGGTGGAGGGAGCAGGGAGGTGGATAAGCAGGTGAAAATGCTAGTTTTGTGAGCCCGATGACACACATTTGCACTGGAACCCACATAAGGTGCTGGGTATGGTTACAAGCATCTCTAATCCAAGCTCTCCCACGCAGAGAGAGGAGGCAGAGACAAACAGGACAGGAACTCACGGAGCAGTTAGTCTGGAACATGCGGTGCAGAGAAATCACGGCAGGAACCCTGCTTCAATGAGGTGGAAGAAGAGAACTCACCCATGAAAGCTGTCCTTGGGCCTCCACAAGCATGTCATGGCACACACGTTATGTGTACATACATGTACACATAAAACACAGACTTAAAACGAGTGAAATTCTGATTTGATCTATAACACAGTTGACGCTGAAGGCTTGGTGAGTGAGAGGAGGCAACGGTAGAAGAGACTGTTTGATCTTGCTTCCAGGAGGCCCTGAATCTGCCAAGCACACAGACAGAACTCAGGATGTGGTCACCAGGCTGGGAGGGGGCGACAAAGGAGCGGGGGGGGGGCAGTCACAAAGGAGCTCTACAGTGGTGATGGCGGCCTGCTGTGTAAATGCCCGCAGTGACACACAACTAAGCCCTTAGTAATAGTTAGCATGGCTAAAATGGCACATGGCACAGGCCTCTAACACCAGCACTTGAGAGTGGAGACAGAATACAGACACGTTTAAGGCCAACCTGGTTTACATAATGAAGTCCAGGTTAGCCATGGCTGCACAGGGAAATCTGTAAAAGAAGGAAGAAAGGGGGTTAGGAAGGAGGAGGAGGGAATAGGGTCGAGTGAAATGGCCGGATGGCTTAGTGGATAAAACACTTGCCCAGCAAGCCTGACACCCTGCCTGTGATTTACTAGAAACCACATTAACAGACACCTGAATTGTGGTGGACGCTCTGGCAACCCCGGCACACCAAGGCAAGACAGGTGGTGGAAATCAGAGCCGCCTCTAGAATCCTGCAGGATAGCTGGTCTGGATTATATAATGCTGTAGCTGGAAGAGCAACAGACAGAGAGACACAGAGAGAGACAGACAAGAGAAAGAGAGAGAGAGAGAGAGAGAGAGAGAGAGAGAGAGAGAGAGAGAGAGAGACAGACAGAGAGACAGAGTCCAAACAAGGCAGAAGGAAAGCATTGGTTCTCGAATTGCATGTGCTCACAGTCTCACATACATGGATATATACATATCAGGTAAAATAAGGAAAGCGGATATTGACTATTCTCTGAACAGGAAGAAAGGAAATGGAATTGAGGAGGAAGGATAGAAGGCTTCAGGTCACTCTGTGATGCTTCTTTCTTAACCTAGTAAGCATACTTAAAAACCAAGACTTAGACCTCATATCAAAACAATCAACTTCAGGGCTATAGAGACGCTCAGCAGTTAAGAGTATATACTGCTCTATTGGAGGACCCGAGTTCAGTTCCCAGCACCCACATCGGGCAGCTCACAACTACCTGTAATTCCAGCTCTAGGGGATCTAACACCCTCTTCTGGCCTACATTCTTGTACACTCACATATACACAACCCACACATATAAACACATAATTATAAATCTTTAACAAAATAACCAATTATGAGATAAATATGTGGTGGCACATATTTAGTAACCCCAGGATTTGCGACGCGAATGCAGGAGAATCACCCCGAGTTTCAGGCCAATTTGGGTTGCATAGTGAGATCTTGTCTCAAAAACCCAAAAACCCTGCACACAACCCTCTTGGTAACCTCACATCCGCTATTTTCACAGCACACGCAATAACATCAGCTTTAAGTAGTCATTTAAATCCTCCTTGCACCTTCTCTTACTCCCCAAAGCCCAGCTAGATATCTCCATTTACCCTTGAGGGGATGACTAGTGTGTAGGAACTCCGGGTATCTAGGTGTGAGTGCATGACAGCACATCAGGCCCATCAGACCGTGAGTCTTCAAAGGGGTGCGGCTCTCACACCTGATGCCTTGGGGAATCATTCCCCTAGCACCCACACACAGCTGCACAGCCTGAGCCGGGCACACCTTACCACGGTCACACAATACTCTCCCACCTTCTCCAACCAGAAACCTCTTCACTTTACTTTTGAGACGAAGTCTTATACTACAGCCAAGGATGGTCTGGAATATACTGTATATATACGCCAGGCGTCAAACAGCAATCCTCCTGCTTCAGCTTCCGAAATGCTGAGATTACAGGCACGAGCTACCATACCTGGCTTTAAACTGGACACCCTTTATGAATAATTCTATCAGTGACCACTGAAGAGAAGGAATTCTACCTTTACCATTTACCATTAAAATTATAGGCCAGGCATGGTGATGCACACCTTTAATCCCAGTAGTTGGGAGGCAGAGGCAGGCAGATCTCTGTGGAAGGTTTCCTGGTCTACAGAGCAAGTTTCAAGACAGCTAGGGCTACACAAACTCTGTTTCCAAAAACAAAAATATCCAATGAAACAAAATCAAATTATAGGAAGAACTTTTTTTTTTCTTTTTTGCAAGCACTGCTTGCTTTCCTGACAGTTCCTGATACTGTGTAACAGGAGATGCCTGGTTTACCCAGCAACAATGTTCCCTTTGAGAAAGCGCCCTGGCAGTCATGTACACAGGTGGCCCTTGGTTCCTCAGAACAAAGTCCTGTTAACCCACAAGTCTTTCAGGAGATGTAGGTGCAGAGAGAAACAAACACCATACATCCGAAACAAAGGAGAGAACGTCCAGCTCTGGCAGAGCTTTCCACAGACAGCACCCAGAACCTTGACAATGCTTTCCTCTATTTCTCTTAGCCCCTTTGAGAGCTACTCGACATTTTTGGAGTGGCAGAAACAAGATGATTTTGTGGTTTTCTTTGACAAAGGAAGTGGTATCTGACTTGGATAGTCAGTGGCAAAGGAGCAGGGGTGAGGAACTCTGAGGACGTGCAAAGCTACAATGTTGGGATGTAAGCCTCACTTAAATGACACTCTTGAACTGTCACTGTGCAGGAGCGCCATTCATAAACTGCGTGCTGTTGTGGAATGTGGTTTTAATTGGGCAAAGATGTGTTACATTTGTTTATGCTGCGTTTGTTTATCCATGTAAGGATGTGTGTTTAATTACATAAAGGTGTGTTACATTTGTTTCACCTTGCCTGCCTAAGGTACTTGATTGCTCTAAAAAAGAGCTGAATGACCAATAGCTAGGCAGGAGAGGGATAGGGAGGCTGGTGGGCATAGAGAATAAATAGGAGAGGCCTACAATGAGAGAGAAGAATGAGAGAAGAGAGAACAGGGAGCCGCCCAGCCAGTAAACAGAAGCAGTGAAAGTAAGATATACAGAAGAAAAGGCAAAACAAAACAACAACAAAAACCAAAGGAAGCAAACAAACAAAAAACTAAAAAGCCCCAGGCAAAAGGTAGATAAAGAGAAACAGGTTAATTTAAATGAAAAGAGCTAGCCAAAGTTAGGCCTAATAGTAATAAAACTAGGCCTAATAGTCTCAAAACTCATAGTAAGTCTCCGTGTCACAATCTGGGAGCTGGTGGATGGCCCCAAAGAAAAAGCCTGGTACACCTTGCTCTGCCTTTTTTGGGAGGGATTGGGGGGTGGGAAAGACAGGGTCTCATATAACCCAGCCTGACCTTGCCTCCCCTTCCCAAGTACTGGAATCATATGTGTAGGTTGCTGTCACTTCTGGCTTCCTGGCTTGCTGCTGGCCTAGGCTTAGTGAAACAGGCTCCTTCCTCTGCGTCCTCTGACCTTTGGCCTTACTCTTATCGTCCATGGGCACTGTGAAGAAGTTCTATCTTAAAGTTCAGGTGATACTTCCTGAGAGTGTAACTATACCTCTGAGGCAGGTGTGATTTTTTTCCAGGAGAGAAAGCTAAAATACCATAAACACGGCTGCTTCCATACTTGTCCATCCTCATCGCGCTCTTTCCCCCTCAGGATCATATTTCTTGAAGAAAACGAAGTCCCCTTCCTGACGTCTGTGAAACTGTCTGCTTGGAGTTCAAAGGAAACCCCTCCTCTAACTTCGTGTGCCTCTCCCGAGCACAGAGCGCAGGAAGACTGAGTCAATGGAGCCCAGTCAAACGCACAGGTGGACAGCTCAGACCTCATATTCTACTAAGGAGTCACAGAAATCTCATCTTCACACACGAAGGCCACCAGTCAGCCAATAAGTATCTCCTGAATGCCTGACTGTGCTCGGGGCCAGTTGCACACGATGACGCAATCGGCTCGGTATGATGTCAGTGTGACGGGTGCCAGGCTGCGGCTGCGAGGAGGAGTCCTGCCCATGAGGGCTTGTGGGTGGGGAGCCCAGCTTCCTTGTTCCAGGGCCTCAAGTTTCCAGATCTGTAGAGATCAGCCTGGGTCTTAGGTTTCTTCTAACTAGAACGGTGACCAAGTCTAAAGCAGGGTCATGAATCCCCTCACCCCTCCATCTCCAGACAGCTGGAGAGACTGAGCGGTTGTACCCTAAATTGTGAGGTCTCTGCAAGGCTCAGCTTGGTTCGCCTGGACGTGTGGGCATCTTCCCCCTGGCATGGTCAAAGGGGCCACCCACGTGTGTCCTTCTCCCACATATTTCTCTCATTCATGTCCCCAGCTTGTCCTGCCTCAGGGCCTTCACACACGCTGGGCTTGCTGCTTGAGTGTTCTACAGGAATGGTAGTGGGTTCATCCCTTCTTCAGATCTCAGTTGCTACTTTCTAGAAGGTCACCTCTTATAGGTCTATAAAGTTCTGTGCTATTTTGGCGCCACCTTTCTTTGATTTCCTAGGGTGTATAGTCATTATCTCTGTTTGGGGTCCCCCTGTCTGCTGTATGTAGGCGGGGTGTCCTGTTTTATTCAGAACTGAACACTCAGCCAGGCATGGTGGCTCATGTCTGCAATCCTAGCATTTCAGAGGGTGCCATAGAAGGATTGCTGTGAGTTTTCTGGGTCAGCCTGGGCTACACTGAGATTCTGCTTCAAAAAGTTAAAGCCAGCCGGGCGATGGTGGCGCACGCCTTTAATCCCAGCACTCAGGAGGCAGAGGCAGGCGGATCTCTGTGAGTTCGAAACCAGCCTGGTCTACAGAGCTAGTTCCAGGACAGGCTCCAAAGCCACAGAGAAACCCTGTCTCGAAAAACCAAAAAAGTTAAAGCGATAAATTATGGGAGAGGAGACGTGGGTCAGCAGGGGATGGACACCATCTTCAGGCCTCAGAGGGCATTGTACCCACACGACAGACACTCACACATATACAAAAAGCTTTGTTTATTAAATTCTATACTCAATGCCTAATACTGTACCACATTCCAAGGGAGTCGAAGGCACCTGGATGTGTTTCCCACTCAGTCTCCTTCAGTGCTCTGGGATCAGTCTCGACTCTGAGCTTCTGGCGTTTCTTCTGTTTGCTTTCTGTTTTTATTTATTTATTTTGTTTTTGAGGCAGGGTCTTACTTTGTAGACCTGGTCGGCTTGGGAACGCTCTCAAATAGACCTTGCTGGCCTCGAACTCACAAGACCAGGAATTGAAGGCAAGAGTCACCAAAGGCCAGCTTGCCTGTCCTTTGAGTCCTTTTTTCTTTTCTTTCTCGAGGGGGTGAAAAAAAAAGAATCTTACGACCTCACCACATACTCACGCTCACCGTAGTGACATCACGACCGCGTGGGTACTGGTACTGTCACAAGCCCTCAAAGACCCCTCGCAGAAGCCTCGGACCCGGGCGACGCGCTCGCGCGCCGATGACGTCACACCCAGCGCTGGCGTCACGTGCCCCCCCGCGGGGGGTGGGGCCTGAGGGCGGCGCTTCCGGTCGGCGGAGCCTGGCGGCCAGAGTGGCGGCAGCGGCGGCAGCGGCCGAGTGGCGGGATGGCGGGCGCCGCGAGCGAGTCGCGCTTCGCGGGGCTGTCGCTCATGCAGCTGCACGAGCTGCTGGAGGACGACGCGCAGCTCGGCGACATGGTCCGGGGGATGGAGGAGGTGAGCTCCATGGGACGGGGTGAAGGGGGCGCTCGGACCGCGCGCTGGCAGCCGGAGCGGGGCCCTGGGGCGAGGATTGGGGGCCCGGAGGGCCCCAGGCCGGCTCGAGACGGCTATCAGAGCCTAGAACATTGCGGTGTGTGGGGCCGCGAGAGGGAGCGAGGGCTCCGAGATTGGGGTGGTAGCTGTGGAGGGGACTGCGGCTGAGTCTCTCGAGGACTCTTAGGGCACCAAGGCAGGTAGATTAGGCTCGGATTTGGAAACACTTCGAGGGGAAAGCTTGGAAAGTCGTCGGGGCACTGGAGCCAGTCCGTACGGCTCGGATCGGGGGACTAGCCGGAGCTGACGGACGGTTCTTAGATGGGCGTGTGGGGAGCAGAGATCTGTAGCTGAGTCTGGGATGAGATTCCGAGAGGGGTCCTCGAAGTTCAGAAGCTCCAGGCCACAGACAGCCAGGGTTGAGGTGGGAAGGGGCCCCGTGGCTGCCGGCTCCCCAAGTGCGCCTTTCCGTCAAAGTGGCCCTGGCAGAGTTGGCTCAAGAGTTCCTTCCTTTGCTTGTTCTGTGCACGGTCCGTTGATTGCAAGAGGCTCCCTTTCCCCAGGCATCCCGGCCTTCATGGAGAGAAGGGATGGAGGGAGGTCTAGCGTGGCTGGCTGTACCTCACGGTTGTCTGCTCACCTCTTTGGGTTCCTGAAATTGCTTCTGGCCACAGAGTAAATGGGGGCTGGGAGCTGACTGCTGACCCCCCCTTCGCCATAGTCCAGGGCCTGCCCAGCCTCTGGAAGGCATGTGCCCGCCCATGTTATCTCCCTCCACACCTCGCCTGTGGTTTGCTCTGAGTGACTGACTTCCCTTTTCGCTTCTCTCCCAACTGGTCCTGAGTCTGAAGCGCCGAGTCTGGGGTTGACTGATCTAGCTATCCCTGGCCCACCTACCTACCTCCTTTGTCTGGGAAGTCTGAGCTTCCCTAGGCCCGCAGTGCCTAGCTTCGCCTCCTGCCAGAAGCTGGTGTAAGGGGCTTTTGGCAGGCTTTCCGAAGAAGGATTGTTCAGCACCCAGCCAGCCCCCTTCCAAGGGTCTTGTACATTCAGAATCCCTGGAAACCCCTCAACAGTTCATTGTCTGCCTCCACAGAGAGGCCACTGTAGTAAGATGGTATCAGTCTTTCCATTAATACACCCCTTGTATTCATGGGCTTTGCAGCTTGGCACATAGAACGTTGCTCCGAGATGTAATTTACCCAGTTTGTGGTATCCATGTGGCAATTTCCATTTTGGAGAATAAGAGACAAAATCCGTCTTTCGTGGCTGAATTGAGAGTTCCGTGTCTGCACAAGAAACGGCAACCCTTGCTGTGCTCTCTGCCATTTCTGGGAGACGTTTCGTTGGCTGTGGGCAGAGTGGCGCTCTACTTTAGTAAGAACACGATAGGTGTGCTTTTCAGCACGCGACCCTGCCTGCAGGCTGCAACTTTGCTATATGTGACTATTCTGTCTCAGCCAGAACAGCTGCTGGAACTCTGTAGGTGGAACATTTAATAAAATAGACTGCTGTTTAGCGGAGGGATTGGTGGGGGGTGAGTCAAACAGCCTGCTGGTGGGTGACTCTAGCCTCTCTAAAAACCTGGAGTGTGTTTTTATTGTTTTTTTTTTTTTTTTCTGGGGGTGGGGCAGGGTTTCTGTGTAACATTCCTGGTCGTCATCCTGGAACTTGCTCTGTAGACCAGGCTGACCACAAACTCAAGAGATCCTCTTGCCTCTCCCTCCCGAGTGCTGGAATTAAAACAAGGAAACAGCTAGAAAACCAGAACCCCTGGTTTCCTTGTTTTAAAAGCATGACGCCTTCAGAAACAACTATTGCTGAGTAATTTCAGTCACTCTGTGGTCTGCTCGGATGGGGCCTGCCAGTCCTCAGCATTTCCTTACGGTTCTACGGTAGGAAGGACACTTGTACTCAAAAATAAAATTTAAAATCCTGCTAGAGTCATTTGACTTTCTCCTATTACAGTCTCCAGGTTTCAGCTGGTGGGGGGGTGCACACCCCTTTAATTCCATGTATTTATTTGAGGATGGTTTCAAGAGACTATTCTGTGAACTCCTGAGCAAAAGGCGTGTCTATGATAAAAGGGTTAAAGAACATCGGGCTTTGGAATTGTAGACTGTGGGCTGGACTTGGCCGCTTTCGTGCTGTGTGATTGTAGGCAGGTCACTGCACCTCTCTGAACAGCTCTTGGGAAGGACTGTATGATGGTAATGGTCAGGTGAGTGGTGACTTTTGGTTAGTGTTCAACATTCAGTAGCAAGTAGTGGCTGGAACCGGAGCAGTAGGAAGACCTGCATTGGGTCCCCAGAACCCATGTAAAAAGCCAGGAATGCTGACAATACCATTGTCATCCATTTGGCTCCCCCAGGACTGGGGAGACAGGAGGATCCCTGGAGCACACCAGCAAACTGCAGGCCTGTGAGAGGAGCTGTCTCATAGAACAAGGTGGATTGCACCTGAGGCGGGGGCACCCGAGGGGGGCACCGAGCTTTCCCTCTGGCCTCCACACTACTGTCCGTGCTGCCTGTGTGCCCATGCACATCCGTGTCTGCGTACACACGGAGAGAGCCCCTTAACACCCGGGGATCTATTTTTGAAAGAGCAATTGATGTCATCCCAACAGATGAATAGGGTCTCATTTAGAAAACTTTAAAAGTAAATTCAGACTTGCCTTTAGCCTAGTAAACATCGTATCTTTGTACAGTCGGAAGGGTCAAGGGTCGTGTAACTTGGTGGCTCTAGGAAGCATGGGGAGTGACTCTCAGCACAGAGTCTCATAATCCGAAATGAAGGCTCACGCTCAATTTCTCTCTCTCTCTCTCTCTCTCTCTCTCTCTCTCTCTCTCTCACACACACACACACACACACACACACACACACTCACACAGCTGGCAGGAGGAAGTGTTTTAAATTGTAGAGTAGGCTTCTCTCAGCCTGAGGGGATGTTTTGTGGCTGCCATAAAGTGTGTCTTGTTGGAGGACTCACTTGGGCTTAACTGCAGTGGGCATGTGTCCGCTTACACTATTTTAATTGCAGCCTGCGAGTTTTAGCACAGCTCAGGACATTAAAATGATGCCGGTGCTGTAGGCTCTGGGCCCGCGTGTTTTCTCTTTTCCCGGCTCTCCTGTCCGTTCTGCTGCTCCTTAAATGCAGACACCATTAGTGGCCTTTTCATCTTTGGGGGGGTGCATGTTTGTGTCCTGGCTGTCCTGGTACTTACTCTGTAGACCAGGCTGGCCCACAGATCCGTCTGCTTCTGCCTCCCAAGTGTTGGGACGAAAGGCGTGCATCCCCACACCTGGCTGACTTGGGGGGGGGTACAGATGGGTGTTGGTGTACAGGTAGGGGTCAGAGAACAACTTGAGGAATAAGTTCTTTTCTTCCTCTGTGGGAAAGAGGGATTGAACTCAGACTTGCACAACTAGAACCTTTGCCACCTAAACCAGTGGTTCTCAACCTGTGGGTTGTGACCCCCTCTGGAGATTGAATAACCCTTTTACGGGGGTGCCTAAGACCATGGGAAAACACAGATGTTTACACTATAATTCTTAACAGTAGCAAAATTACAGTTATGGAGCAGTAGTGAAAACAGTTTTATGGTTTGGGGTCACCACAACTTGAGGAACCATATTAAAGGTCACAGGATTAGGAAAGTGGAGGGCCACTGCCCTAAACCGTCTTACTGGCCTCCTTTCTTGAACTTATTTCTGCATGCCTGTGGAATGTGCCTTTATCTGTCCACATGAACCCTGTTGACTGGCAGGCACTCCCATAAAAGGAGCAGTTGCTTGGGGATTAGGCAAGCACACCCTTGGGTCACTTCTTGTGTCTTCTAAGGAAATGGCAATGCTGCCTGCTCGCCAGCTAGGGCCTCCCTCACAGAGGATTCAGATTCCTCAGCCTTGTTCCTGTGGGAATGGAAGTGCTGGGCGTCTGAAAAGACAGAGTTCTGTGGGAAGTAGAGAGCTCTGTCTGGAAGAAGCAGCCTCCTTGAGGCCTGTGCCCTGCCCCAGTCACAGTGGCTCCTTGAAATGGAACGCTCACCCCGGGCTGAGTCATTGCTGGTGGGCCTGATTTTTTAGAAACCAAGACTCGAACTTGCTGAGGGTCTGTAGTGGGTTTCACTCTGAGTCTTAGCTGTCCTGGGACTGACTGTGTAGGCCTAGCTGGCCTTAAACTCAGAGATCCTCCTGCCTCTGTCTCCTGGTGGCTGGGATTAAAGATGTGAGCTACCATGTCTGACTTTTCTGTTTTAAATAGCAGTGTAGTTGTATGGGGAGATGGTAGGTAAGAGTCATGTGACTGGGTGACACCTTTTAGGGAGAGTGGTGGTGCCTGCCTTTTAGGATTTTGTGTGTTCCAGAGCAAGTGTTCCCTAGAGGCCTTTCTTAGTCAGAGCTTTTCTGAATTGGTAGAGTGAAGCAGGTGGATTTTCACAAATTGAGACCAGATGGGGCTCCAGTGTCAGGAGACTGTCCCAGAGAGAGGTGTCTGATGCCCATCTTATAAGCTGGTAACCTCCCTGTGGCCCCGTTCTGTACTGGCATCAACATAATGCCTAACAAAAAGGGTGTCCCCACGGCGGTGGGGAAGAGACAGAAATCTTTAATAAATAAATAAATAAATAAAATCAATTCCTTCCACCAAGTCAGAAACAGAGAGCTTGCTCAGGAAAGTTTCAAAATCTATTAAAAATAATAACAGACCACCATTGTGCAAACTGGGTCGTATCATAAGCATTTTCTAAAAACACAGGTATTTTGATTCTCTTATGTTTTGTAAGGTATCCGTATCTCCTTGTGAGTTTTCAAAACCCATGAGTCAAACTATAAGGCAAAACCAGGCCATTAACAAAGCCTGTATAAGGACCTGTAGGAAAGCTTCAAAAAAGTTAGATATGCCCATGGGTCCCAAGAGTCATAGTTGTGGCCAAGGTCAAAGGTCTGTGACTACTGATCCATGAATATAAAAATTTTTAGAAGGATTGTTTACAGAATGTTATCAAAGCTTCTATGACACTGTGAACCAGATGTATCTTTAATAAATACTTTAAATCCAAAAAAAAAAAAAAAAAAGGGTGTCCCCATCAGTGCCACCGTGACCAGTGGCCTAGCCTCGAAAGGATGAGCAGAATGCCCAGACTGAGCCAGAGAGGGGCTCCTGTAGGTGGAAAGGGAGAGGAGATCCTGTTGGAATGTGGGGCTCCTGCAGGGCTTCTCCAGGATAGGGGTGTGTGTATGTGGCTCTGCAGTTCCCTAGAACCATCTCCGTGAGGTTCTGATTTCCACCTTGAGCGCCTGGACATGAAAGGAGCTGGAGGTTTGGATGACTACTAGGTACTTAGTGTGTCGTCAGAGCAAGGAGGTGCCATTGGATAACTGACAGAAGAGCCCGGAATTCAGTGACCCCCATTATGACAACATCCTCTTGCTGTGCTTTTGTCAGACGGATCTGAAGGGGAACTTGACCTGCAGTGGCTGTGTCCGGAGCTAAGGAAGGCCAACTTGTTGTTCATGAGGTCCATAAGGACCATAATGATAATAACACACCATAATGCAGTATTTGTAGTGGACGTTGTCATGGGGACTCATGCCAAGAGCACAGTGCAAGGTTATCCACAAAGACTCGGCAGCCACTGGCACCCAGAACTTGCAGAGACTAGAGTTGTATTTGGCCATTTCCCTCTTGGCCATCTCCTGGAAGAACTGTCTTTACCTCCAGGACAAAGGTGGAGACAAAGCTCCCTGCAGGACTTCTTCAGGAGGAAGAATGAAAATTCAGATGGCTTTGTTGTCTTTGGGTTACATGACTGGCTCTCACTAAGCAACCTCAGTTGGCTTGAACTCTCTTGCAGGGCTCTAGTGCAGGGCTCTAGCAGGCCTGAATATAGCAAATACATCACAGACAGACTTTGCCTTTTACTGTTCTCTCCCCTTTCCTCTTCCTAGCTAAACCGTTACATTATGTACATTGGTTTGTTTGGTTGGCTGGTTGTTTGGTTTTTTTGTTTGTTTTTGAGACAGGGTTTCTCTGTGTACCCCTAGCTGTCTAGGAACTCTCTGTAGTGTTGAAGTCCAGCAGTGAAAACCCCCCTTTGAGCCTGGCGATGGTGGCTCACACCTTTAATCCCAGCACTTGGGAGACAGGCAGGTGGATCTCTGTGAGTTCAAGACCAGCCTGGTCTACAAGAGCTAGTTCCAGGACAGGCTCCAAAGCAATACAGAGAAACCCTGTCCCGAAAAGCAAAACAAACAAAAAACAAAAGACAGACCCCCTTTGGCTATCCTAATTAATATGCCTATTTAACTTAACATACCCTAATTAACTTAAACACCTCATCCTAGCAGGGGTGTTCCCCTTTTTCCTTTATAAACTGCCAAGTTCAGAGTCCTTTGTCCCTCAGGCAAATATACCTTCCCTTCTCCCACGCCCCTTTTCTCCCCTCTTCTTGTTCCTCTTTTCCATCCTCTCTTAACCTCTCTGTGTCTTTGTCTCTTATCCCATGCTCTTTGTCCCTCTGGGCAAATAAATCTCCTTTGTGCTAAAGTCTTGAGCTGACTTTGAGGTCCTTTTTTTTTTTTCTTTTCTTTTTTGTTTTGTTTTGTTTTTTTGAGACAGGGTTTCTCTGTAGCTTTGGAGTCTGTCCTGGAACTAGCTCTTGTAGACCAAGCTGGCCTCTAATTCACAGAGGTCCTCCTGCCTTGTTGGAGACAATGTAGGTCCAACACAGATTCCCTAACTCGACTGGAACGGAGTCGCGAGGAATAAAACCCACACAGCTTACTTGGTCATCATGGAAGAGCCAGCTCTCTCTTTATTATCCAAACATCTTATCTATTATCACATCAATTGAGCGGGAAAACACGTTAGGCTGTCTCCTAGGTAACCACTGTGCAACTACCTGTGTGCTAACAGTCAGCTAGCCCATGAATTAGCATCTCTATAAGACATCCTCCAAATTCCAAAGGGAGGAAGCACCAAACCTCTTAACTCTTAAGTCATCAGCTTCAGCCAACATCTTTTCTCAGGTAATCTACATTTATAATAAAAGAAACTAGGAGCAGTACATCCTGGCTATTGTTAGGCAAAGACAGCTTGTCTGCAGAGTTAACGTGATCAGCTCAGACCGGGCTAATGGCTCTCGTGCCATACAGAAATATGGGCCTATACTGCCTCTGCCTCCTGAGTGCTGGGATTAAAGGTGTGCGCCACCACCGCCCATAGACAGTCTGGTCCCAAACTCCCATTCCTGCCTCTGCCTCCTGAGTGCTGAGACTAAAAGCGTGCACCACCATCTCTGATACTTCTTTCTTTCTTAAAACACTGCATTTCATGTATATGTGTGCCTGTGTGGAGGTAGAGGACAGACGTCAGGTTGCTCTTATGTCTACATGCTAAGCCATCTGGCTGGCCACATAATTCTTTTAGATCAAAGCTTTTGTTATGTGCAAGGATTAACAAATGGCCTCTTGAGATTTTATTCATGTTCATAGCCCGGCAACCAGCATGGTGGAGGGACACAGTGGGTGCCAATTAATGTTTGCCTACAGACAGCCAATTTTATTCGTGTGGACATAGCTGAGTTCAAGGAGGCTTATTCATTTACTCAGCCTTTGTGGGGAGCCTGTTGTGTGCTGTGCTGGGGATGTGATACTAGAAAAGCCACAGTTTTCTCTTTCTTCCTTTTTCTCTTTTGTGGGGCCAGGGATAGAGCCCAGCGCCCTCCACATGGGAGCCAGGTGCTCCACCATCAAACTGGACCCTCAGCCCCCAGTGTTCCTCTTCTAGTATCTTAACTGCTTTACAGGAAGCTAAATCCACACACCCTGGCCTGAGGAAACCCAGGAAGCCTTTGGAGCATGGGGGGGGGGGGGAAGGTCAACAGAGTGTGCTTCCTGGAGGAACTGTGACTCAGGAGCTGTAATTCAGAGGTTGAGGCAGAGTTAACCTGGTAATAAGGTAATGAGGGAAGGGCTCTAGGGCCTGGGGGTGGACAGCAAGAGCAAAGACTGCAGGAGAGGCAAGCGCAGGGAGGCACTAACTGGCTAGAGAGCAGGCAGCAGCAGATGGCCTTAGGCCTCCAGGGTAAGGAGCTTGGCCTGATCCTCTAGAGAGCCACTGCAGGTTTAAGCCAGGGAGTGTTACAGTTGGCTGCCCTTGACATTTATGTAGATGATTCTGGTGTGCACGTGGGAGTGTGGGGGTGAACTGGGGGGGGGTAAGGTTAGGGAGCATGGAGATCAGTTAGGACGCTGAAAGATAAAACGGAACCTTGAGTTGCCAAAATAGTGGACTTTGGGGCCGGAGACCGCATTCCCAGCAGAGCCAGCTGGGGCTTGTTTTGCCCAGATGGAATTATAGTGAATCGGTAGTGTGTGTCTGCCAGTCACACATTATAGTGCGATATAGTGGAAAGCTAATAGATTGTGTGTGTGTGTTCAGCAAGAAAATGACAGGAATAAAAGGCAGCATAAGTTATAAAAACTACAGAAAGTGGAAAGTCAATCATATGTATTTATGTATTTGCTTTTTGGTGGCGATGGGGAAAATGACAGCATCTTGCTATGTAGCCCAGGCTGGCCTCAAACAGGTGCCCTTCCTGCCTCAACTTCAGGAGTATTAGGACTGCAGGTGTAGCTGCCATGTGATGTAGGAAGGGATAGACTAAGACAAGATTTGGGATGCAAGAAAACTTTGGGGCAAGTTTCCCAAGTGCTATCTTCCCCACTGTCAGCATGGTGGTAGTATCAACAATAGCACCCTAAATCGGGGCCATGTGAGAAGCTCAGGTAGGGCATGAATTAAGGCTAGACAGGGTGACTTGGTTGAGACCCTTATTTAACAAAAGAAAGGGAGCTGTAGTTGAGACGCGTGCATTTAATCCCCAGCACCAGATAGTGTGTGGAGGCTCTGTGTGGTCCTGGCACTTAGGAGCTGGGAGGCAGGAGGATCAGGCATTCAAGACAATCCTCAGCTATATAGGGAGATTGCTTCCAGCCTGAGAAAGAAAAGGAAAAGGGGGATCCTATTTAGTTATTCTGAGGATGAAATAAGAGGCTGTCTGAGATTTCCAGTACCTGATGTTAGAGAACTGAAAAGGCCTCTGTAGTCAACACAGCCGTGTGGGGCTGCTGGAGCAGACAAACGTTTCCCCTCGGGCAGTAATTCCTGGAATCTTAATTCTTGGTGATTACACTGCTCTCAGCAAATAGAGTTGGGTAAATGGTGGCTAATGATCTGGGGAGGGGCTGCTTTGTTCATTTTGGCCAGGGGGTGGGAGTGGGGGGCACATTGGGGGGTGGGAGGCTGTGAGATCTGGAGGCTGTGCACCTATGTGCAGTGTTCTGATTTCCTGATCGTAGTGGACTCCTGGGGCCTCCTGTGGGACAGATGCCATCTGCTGCTGTCCCAAGGGCCCTGGGATATCAGAGGAGCACAGTAGATGGCAGGGTGTCACTGATAAGTTCTGTGGTGGGAAGGAAGGGCCATGTGAGTTTGTGCTCTGTTTCAGGAGGGAAGTAGTTTGTGTTTGTTCTTTCTGATCCAGCCCATCAAATGCTCAGTGACAGACAGGCTGGGGCACACCTTCAGAACGGTTCTGCCCTGTCTGTGGGGGTCCAGGGATGGCCAGTCAGGCCATCAGGCTTGCTACCACCAGTCCCCACAGCATGATTTATGTAGTTAACACATCTTTGAATTCTGTTAAGTGGAATTTAGCTTTTTTTTTTTTTTTTCCTTTTTCTTTACAATGGGTTAGTCTTGGGACTTAGGTGATGGCTCAGTTGTTAAGAACACTTATTTTATTATTTTTTGTGTCTGTTCTTGTTTCCCCACCCCCACCCCGCCCCTGCTCCCTGCCATTGCCATCTGGTCCTCCACCACGGAGGCAGTGGATAGGCCCCGTTAGGGCCTAGAAACACACACGTGTGAACAGCTAAGAGCACTGTATAAGCTGATTAACGCGGGTGCTCTGGAAAGTCAGGACAGCCTTGGGCATCTGGTTCTCTATATGAAATAACTAGATTTTTGTTAAGAAACTTATGTAGAATAATCTAGAGAGCAATAGTTTCTCTTTCGGCTCTTCTTTAAACCACCTACAAAAAGGGAAAACCCCAAACTCTTGATTAGAGTAGGATTTTCTCATCTATTCCGAAGTGAGAGTGGGTAATCCAAGTCCCGAGAGTAAAGTTCATTAAACAGAGTTCAGGGTTAGAAGGGTCACGTCAAGATACACAAAGAGCAAAGTCGTCCACAGTCTCAACCAGCATAACCTAGGAGGGGAGGCTGTGTTCTTATTTGCGCTTTATAGAGACTGTTAAGTTTAGTTCCTGGTTAATGGGAATCTGCCGCTGCTGGTGTAATAATAAATCCAGGTTTATTCCGAGCACAGCATTCCTGGGTGGCCCCAGGGGAAGTTGAGGGGAACACGTGTTTGTTCTGCAGGGCGGAGGCAGTTTTAATACCCTGTAGGAGTGGTCTTGAGCCTCTTTGGGGAGGCGTCTTCATTTGAGGACTTTCTCAGGGGCAGTCTGGACTGAGGCAGCGCCAGGGGGAGGGGCCTTGGAGCAGAGTCTCCAACCGAACATTCCAGACTCTTTGGGATACCAGGGGCTAGAATGAAGCCTTCATCCAAACAGAGACTAAGCTAAAAAGACATGAATCTCTTGAAGTTGTGGGTAAGAGGAAATAGAAAACCAAGACCTGGGTGCTTTGGTGGTTGGTCCTGAACAGAAACCACTAAGAAAACCAGGTTCCAGGGTGAGCCGTGGCATGCCCTCTTAGTTCCAGCTACTGGAGGGGCTGAGAGAGGAGGGTCACTTGAACCTATGAATTTAAGACCACTCTGGGCAACATGGGGAGCTCTATCCCCCACAAAGGGGAAAAAATGAAAAAGTTGGGGTTTAGGAATTTTAGTAAGCTGAATTCTTTTAGAGGGTGGACTGGGGAGAGGAGAGTCTTCATTTTTAAATTACCACAGAAGTAACTTGGCAGAGGTGACACACGCCTTTTAATCCCAGTACTCACGAGGCAGAGACAGGAGGATCTCTGCGAGTTTGAGGCCAGCCTGGCCTACATAGTGAGTTCTAGGACAGCCAGAGTTATGTAGAGACCGTGTCTACATAAATTAAAAGTGACAGTCTTGGGGTGCTGTGATGGCGGCTGTACTGAAGAAGACCCCTGGCCTGGTGGGGTTGTCTGTGTGCGACACTCCACACGAGAGGCTAACAATGCTGTATACAAAAATTCTTGATGTTCTGAAGCAGTTCCCTAAACATGCAGCCAATAGAAGTGCACAGAGCAGATGGCCAGTGAGAAGCTGGATATGGTCAAGGTGGAGCAGATGTTAAAAAATGAAAAAACTTGCGTCAGGGTGATTCTTTTTTGTTTGTTTTTTGTTTTTTTGAGTCAGGGTTTCTCTGTAGCTTTGGAGCCTGTCCTGGAACTCGCTCTTGTAGACCAGGCTGGCCTCGAACTCACAGAGATCCACCGCCTGTCTGCCTCCCGAGTGCTGGGATTAAAGGATTAAAGGCATGCTTCAGGGTGGTTCTTCAGGCTGAAAATGAACTAAGTCTGGCAAGGAAGGTGCTGCAGTGGAAGCCGTGGAGCCACTAGTGGGAGAGCCTCCTGCCAACCAGCGGAAGTGGCCAAAATCACAGCGTCTGATGGTTGATGCGAATTAAATTTGGAATTAAATGTTCTATTATGCTTTTAAAAAGAAGTGACAGCCTTTGCCCCTCATGGTGAGCCTGGTGTTTCTGCCGCTCTCAGAGCAGCCACATGCTAACCAAGGGCCAACTGTGTTTGCTGCCAGACCTCTCTGTTCCGGGTTTATTTGCTTAGTAATTCTATAGAACTCTCCTGCTGATGAACTGTGAGTGGAAGGAGGAAGGGCAGCTTCCATGAAGACCAAACAGTGTGCTTTAGAAAGTGGGGATACAAAGTATTTTACCAGGAAAACAAAACAAAAAACCCAGAACCTCACTGTTGATTGAGGTGTGTATTACACCAAGAGCAAATCAAAGAATTCCAGGATTCTGCTCTTGTGGTACTTGTCCGGTGCCTGAGTTTGCTCCGTGGAAGGATGAGACCATGTAAAAAGGAAGTGGAGGCTGGAGAGATGCTTTGCTCTGTGGCCGGAGCACTCACTTTTCTCATAGAGGACCTGGGTTCAGTTCGAAGCACCCACATGACAGCTCACAACCATCTGTAACTCGAGTTTCAGGGGATCCAGTGCCTTCTTCTGGCCTCTCTGGGCACTAGGCATACATGTGGTGCACATACATACCAAATAAATAAATCTTTGAAAGTGGAACCCAAGCCTACAAACTACAATCCCAGAGATCTTAGACAACAACGCGGACATTAAGAGAGACTTACATAGATACAATCTACATGGGAGGTAGAGAGTAGAAAAAGACAAGATCTCCTGAGTAAATTGGGAGCATGGGGACCTTGGGGAAGGGTTGGAGGAGGGGGAGAGGCAGGGAGGGGAGCAGAGAAAAATGTAGAGCTCAATAAAAATCATTAAAAAATAGATTTAAAAAAAGAAAATGGAGGGCTGGAGAGATGGCTCAGTGGTTAAGAGCATTGCCTGCTCTTCCAAAGGTCCTGAGTTCAATTCCCGGCAACCACATGGTGGCTCACAACCATCTGTAAAGAGGTCTGGTGCCCTCTTCTGGCCTGCAGACATGCACACAAACAATATTGTATACATAATAAATAAATAAATATTTTTTTAAAAAAATGGAACCTTTGTTTCACGAAAAACAAAGCTAGGGAGCCGGCTCCGGGTAGTGTTTGAAGAGCTGCGTTCTGTCCCCAGAAGCCATGTGTAAAACCCAAACTCCTATAAGTGTGGCAGGT
>NW_026067935.1:6722919-6724206 GCF_014885135.2 Alexandromys fortis
ATTTGCCATAGCTGAATTATAATTAATATACTGTATTTGTTGATTATTGTATACTTTACCTGTGATTTATATTTTACCTGTTTGAGTACCTGTTAGGCAGCCTGTTTAAGGCTTCTATTGGAAACTGCTTTTTGTAAGAATTTTACCTAGCAGCTCAAGGTCTCCCATAAGAATATTATAAGTAGGGCTTTAACCATTGAATATCTAATTAAAAGTTTGTAAGCTATCCTCCTCTTAAGCTCCAAGTCTGCCTTGTAGATAGGAAAATGGAAAAATGAAGCATTTTAACTAGTAATGTTGGCCTCATAAGACACCAACATGTAGAAGAATGAAAACAGATCCATATCCATCTCCATGAGCAAAATTTAAGCCCAAATGAGCCAAAGGCCTCAGTATATAAAAATTTATGTTGAACCTCACAGAGAAAAAATTTTTAAAGCACACCTTGCCACATCGTAAACACAGTTTTAGTGGCACAAACATTGTGAGAAACCATAAATTAGATCTCCTGAATTGAGAACCTTCTGTATAACAAGGCTATAGAGTGGGAAAAGATCCTTACTTATCATAAATCCCTTTCAAAAATATATGAACTCAAGAAATTAGTTATTAAAAATTTAATTCAATAAAAATATTTGTTATAAACCTAAACTGAAAAACTCTTAACAAACGTACCCAAAAATGACCGAGAGACACCCAAAATGTTTGAATATAACATCCTTTAACTGTCAGAGAAATGCAAATCAAAACTCTGAGATTTTACCTTATCCTTGTAAAAATGACCAAGATTAAAAATTATTGTTAACAATCTATGCTTAAGAAAACGTGGGTAGGAAAAAAACTCGCTGGAAGTGAGCTGCAGCCCGTGGCGGCAGCTGCGGCGTTGGAAGCGGTGACCGGTGTTGGAAATGCATACTGACTGGCACAGTCACCCCTGGATCACACACAGCATTGAAAAACCTGAACAAATCCAGACTCTCCCAGCAGGAAGAGAAAAATCAAAAATCCAGGACTAGCCTGTTCAGCAACCCTGTACCAGGAACTAACTCAATACAAAACCAGACTGCAATCTTGAAAAACTAGTTTTCCAGCTGCAATTATCACAGTACTGTTTTAGGAACTAGCTGATTATGACCCTGGGAGTGGTCCCGAGAGGCAGGGAAACGCGCCCCTGTGACCATCACTGGGTTTTTGAAATTTTTATGACCTTTTTGGACCATGGGGCTGTGGTCTTCTTTCTCAAAAATTCTTTTTCCCCCATCACTAGGGGTCGAACTCCTCCCCCAC